>NC_141996.1:3769873-3869873 GCF_049901715.1 Pseudonaja textilis | reverse complement strand
CTCTCTTATTCTATTCTATTCTATTCTATTCTATTCTATTCTATTCTATTCTATTCTATTCCTTTCTTATTCTATTCTATTCTATTCCTTTCTTATTCTATTCTATTCTTATTCTACTCTATTCAATAGATTTCTATTCTAAAGGTTTCTATTCTATTCCCAATAAAAATTTCTATTCCATTCTATTCTATTCCTGAATTCTATTCTACTGTATATTCTATTCTATTCTATTCTATTCTATTCTATTCTATTCTATTCTATTCTATCCTATCCTATCCTATCCTATCCTATCCTATCCTATCCTATCCTATCCTATATTATCCTGTTCTACTTTACTTGGTTCTATTATTCCATTCTATTCTATTTTCTATTCTCTAGTTTGCAACAATTCACTTAACAACGGCAGCAAAACAGTCGTAAAGTGAGGCAAAATCCACTCAACAACTGCCTTACTTAGCAGTGCAACCTTTGGGCTCAGTTGTGGTCGTAAGTCGAGGACTACCTGTAGATCAGACCACCAAGTTCGCCATCACTGTGCCTGGGGAGGGAACTTCCGGTCATCTTATCCAAATCAAATAATATTCCTTCGCGCCTGGAGGCCAGAGGCCAAACTATGCTGGAGGAAGTTTTGGGTTCTCCTCCCTTCTATTTCCCAGGCTGGCCATGTTTATTTTTGGGAGAGGTTTGTTTTTCTCAGATGTTGCATTTCAGGAAACGTCTCTCTGGGCATCTCCGTGCGCAGGCAAGCCATAAATTCTCCCTCACTTCTCATCCTTCCAGAATAACAAGAGTTTGGATCCTTCTGATGTCGATCAAATGAAAGAGTCGAGAAACTCTTGAGAGTTTTGCAGTGATAATTCAGCCCCGGAAAAAAAATAAAACGCAAAGACGGCTGACGCTTCGTTTAACCTCTTGATAAACATAAGTAGATTTTTACAAAACCAGTCGTAGATTTCTCCGACATGGAGCAAACTCACACAGAAACATGTTGCAAGCTAAGAGCAGAGCTCCAGCGTTCAGCAAGCAAGCAAGTTAGTTTCATCTTCGATAGATCAGCAGGCAAGGAAGAGGAGACAAGCAGTTACATCTCAATAGACAGACAGACCGACTCAGAGCTCATCATAGCTGCAGACTTGCAGAGCTTCACCCAGAGCCACAGCTAGGCTACTTTTAGTTTCAGTTTCCAAACAGTCCTCATTGGCTGATTTAGTTCTATGCCTATTCCTTGGCTGACCTTGTTACCAACTTCTATTCCAGTTCATGAATATACTGACAGAAACCCTACCCCTTCCAAACAAATGGTCCTCCAATCTCTTCTTAAAACCTTGCAGTGTTGGAACACCCACAATTTCTAGTGGCAAGTCGTTCCGCGGATTAACGTTTCTCACTGTCAGGCAAATTTCTCCTTAGTTCTAAGTCATTTTTTCTCCTTGATTACTTTCCACCCATGGCTTCTTCTCCTGCCTTCTGGTGCTTCGAACCCCCCCTCTTATCTGGGGCAGCCCCTCAGATGTTGAGACTTTGGAAAAAGTCCAGAGAAGAGCAACTAAGACGATTGAAAGCCTGGAGACTAAAACGTACGAAAAACAGCTGCAGCAGAGATGGCGCTCAGCAGGTTCTGACCGGTTCTGGAGAAGCGGTAGCGGAAATTTTAAGTAGTTCGGAGAAGCGGCAAATACCGCTTCTGACTGGCCCCGCCCCCCCCTATTCTCCGCCTCCCCAGGCCCAGCTGATTGGCTGTGTCTTCTTTGGTTGCCCTGCACAGGAGAACAGAGCTGGAAAGCAGGTTAGTGGGCTAGGGAAGGAATGGAGATTTTACAGTGTCCTTCCCCTACCACACCCACCAAGCCATGCCCACCAAGCTACACCACGCCCACAGAACCAGTAGTAAAAAGAAAAATGTGAATCCCACCATTGGGTTGCAGGATTTGGCCTTGGCTAGTCTAAAAGAGGGATGCGCTGGCTCAGTGGGTAAGATGCTGAGATTATGGATCAGAAAGTTTGGCAGCTCAGTGGTTCGAATCCCTAGCGCTGCATCATGGAGTGAGCTCCTCTTCCTTGTCCCAGCTTCTGCCAACCTAGCAGTTCCAAAGCATGTAAAAAATACAAATAGAAAAATAGGGACCACATTTGGTGGGAAGGTAACGGCGTTCGATGCGCCTTCGGCATTTAGTCGTGCCGGCCACATGACCGCGGAGACGTCTTCGAACAGCGCTGGCTCTTCTTCGGCTTTGTAACGGAGATGAGCACCGCCCCACAGAGCCGGAAACGACTCGCACGTAGGTGCGAGGGGAACCTTTACCCTTAGTCTAAAGAAAAGAAGAATTAGGGGCAACAAGATAGCAGCATTTCAGTATTTGAGGGGCTGCCAAAGAAGAGGGGGTCAAATTATTCTCCAACCCACCCACCCCCGAGGGCAGGATGAGAAGCAAATGGGTGGAAACTCATCAAGGAGAGAAGCAACCTAGAACTAAGGAGGAATTTCCTAACAGTGAGGACAATTAACCAGTGGAACTGCTTGCCACCAGAAGTTGTGGGTGTTTCATCACTGGAGGCTTTTAAGAAGAAAGACTGGACAGCCAGAATCCCGTTGTATCTTTGAGTGAGTGATTGTAAGTCAAGGACTGTCTACAAATCAAACATTTTGCAGAACCAGCGGGCCAAAACCATTATTAGTTCTCTGTCACAGAAATATCACCACAAAAAATCCCACTGACGCGGCCATTACGCCGTGTTTGGTTTCTGTGGAACATGGCTCACTGATGGATCATAGCGGGTTAGGGTTAGGGTTAGGGTGTGAATTATTTTCCAGTGACATCTGTTTCCGGAATATAATCCAGATGCGAATTGAGGGGGAATTTCCCTGCATTTATTTATTTTTTTGCAAGTGTGTGATTTACGACTAACTGATGCAAAAATGGACGTTCTCTCGAAGCCCTGATGAAGTCACGATGTCAGGGTGCAAATTTATGCGATTGAGTCTGGCCCGTAGGGTATAGTCAAACCATCAAAATAGAGCTGGAAGGGAGCTTGAAGGCTTTCTAGTCCATGCCCCTATTCAATTTGAGACAAGTGGGTGTCCAGTCTCTTCTTAAAATCCTCCAGTGATGAAGCACCTAAAACTTCTAGTGGCAAGCTGTTCCACTGGTTAATTGTTCTCATTGTTAAGAAGTTTCTCCTTAATTGCAGGTTGCTTCTCTCCTGGATTAGTTTCCATCCATTGCAGATGATACTAAGCTGGCAGGAATAGCTAACACCCAAGAAGGTATCTTTTCTTTTATGTACACCGAGAGCATTTGCACCAAGACAAATTCCTTGTGTGTCCAGTCACACTTGGCCAATAAAAGAATTCTGTTCTGTTCTATATTCTATTCTATTCTATTCTATTCTATTCTATTCTATTCTATTCTATTCTATTCTATTCTATTCCTATTCTGTTCTGTTCTATATTCTATTCTATATTCTATATCTATACTACTCTATACTATTCTATTTTCTAATCTATTCCCTCTTCATTCTATTCTGTTTTCTATTCTATTTTTTTATTCTATATTCTATTCTATTCTATTCTATTCTATTTTATTTTCTATTCTATTCTATTTTCTATTCTATTCCCTCTACATTCTATTCTATTCTGTTCTGTTGTATTCTATTCTATTCTCTAATTATTCCTGGAGGCTTTCAAGAAGAGATTGGATTCCCATCTGTCAGAAATGGTGTAGGGTCTCCTCCTTGGGCAGGGGGTTGGACTAGATGACCTACAAGGTCCCTTCCAGCTCTGGTTATCTGTTATCTGTTTCTCCTTAGTTCTAAGTTGCTTCTCTCCTTGATTGCTTTCCATCCATTTTTTTTCTTGTCCTGCCTTCAGGGGCTTTGGAAAATAAGTTGACCCCCTCCTCTTTGGGGCAGCCCCTCAAATCCTGGAAGACTGCTATCATGTCCCCCTTAGTGTCTTCTTTTCTCTGGACTAGCCAGACCCAATTCCTGCAACCATTCTTCGTATGCTTCTGTTGTTTAACCGATGACATCATCGGGATTTGCATTCCATCTCTTGCACTCCCAGCAAAATTATCTGCGGCAGCGTTTCCTCAAAGCTCAGCCACTTTAAGATGGGTGGACTTCAACTCCCAGATTTCCCCAGCCCGCACATTAAAAGAGTCAAAGTTTTCAGCCACGCTTCTTTTCCACTGGCTGTTCTGGTGTACGTCACCCCCAACAATCTGGGTCCTCATTTGACCCACCTCGGAAGGATGGAAGTCAACCTTGAGCAGGTCAGAATCGAACTGCTGGCAATGGGCAGAATTTGCCTGCAATACTGCATTCTAACCACTATGCCACCCCGGTTCCTTCCTTCCTTCCATCCTTCCTTCCTTCCTTCCTTCCTTCCCTCCCTCCCTCCCTCCTTCCTTCCTTCCTACCTTCCTTCCTACCTTCCTTCCTTCCCTCCTTCCCTCCTTCCTTCCCTCCCTCCCTCCCTCCCTCCTTCCTTCCTTCCCTCCCTCCCCTTCCTTCCTTCCTTCCTTCCTTCCCTCCTTCCTTCCTTCCTTCCTCCCTCCCTCCCTCCTTCCTTCCTTCCTCCCTCCTTCCTCCCTCCCTCCCTCCCTCCTTCCCTCCTTCCTTCTCTCCCTCCCTCCCTCCCTCCTTCCTTCCTTCCTTTCTTCCCTCCTTCCCTCCTTCCTTCCTCTGTCACTTAAATGGTTCACAATTTCAGCCTCTTGCCTCCAACAATCTGGGTCCTCATTTTACCCACCTCGGAAGGATGGAAGGCCAAGTCAACCTTGAGCCGGTCAGGATCAAACTCCTGACAGTGGGCAGAGTTAGCCTGCAAAACTACATTCTAATCACTCCGCCACCACAGCTTGTGAGGAATACCAATAGTCCCCAACAAGTTCATTTAGTGACCGTCCATAGTTACAACGGCACTGAAAACAGTGACTTAGGGCCGTTTTTCCCACTCTTCCGACCGTTGCAGCATCCCCCAGTGGTCACATGATCAAAAACTAGACTCTTGGGCAACTGGCTCATATTTACGAAGGTTGCAGTGTGCAGGGGTCATTTTTTTTTCCAGTGCCGTTGTAACTTTGAACAGTCCCTAAGCGAACTGTTGTAAGTCAAGGACTACCTGTAAAAAAAAATTGGGGACAGAAATTGAACGCCCATCCGATCTACTCATCTGACTCATTAAGGAAAAAAGCAGGGGTGCGATTCTACCGGTTCGGACCGGTTCTGTAGATCCGGTTGTTATGATTCTGTGCAGTTTGGAGAACCGGCAAATCGTGCCCCTGTCTGGCCCCGCCCCTGTCTGCCTGCCCCTCCCCTCCACCCGCCAGTCAGTCCTTATCGTGCATGTGTGACATTGCGCACATGCCCGACATCGCTGACTCCATTCTTCCCCACCCCGTCATTCCTTAAGGTGTTTCTTTTTTTCCCCCTCCTGACAATCAGCTGTTCCTGAGATCAGGATTCCCCTCACTGTCTTCCTCCTTCACACAGGAAGCTTCCCTGAGGCCCAGAAGGCCCCCCCAAAATGGGGCGGGGGTTCTGCCGCAAAAAAAAGCCATGCCCACCTAGTCACACAGCCATGCCCACCTAGCCACAGAACCGGGTTGTTCCAAAATTTGAATCCCACCCCTGGAAAAGAGCCCTGTCTCCAACCTCAATCGTCGCGCCTCACCCCAAACCAACCCCCAACCTCGGCGCTCACTTCACCACATTAAACCATCATCGTCGTCCATTGACTACTTTAATTCCCCACCCCCCCAAAGATAGCTTCAAATCCTCCTATCAAAAAAACTAGCATCGGAATGACTTCACCCTTCCCACAAACGCAACTTATCCGATCTTTTTTCCAAGCACAACAAAGCAAAACGGCTTTGTAAAAAAAAAAAGAGAGATTATTTGTCCCAGAACAGAGGTTTCTGGGTCTCTCTTACAACACACCCTGCCCAGTTCCTATCTCTCCTTCCCCCCTCACTCCACACCCAAAACCAGTCTTCACACAAGATGATTGAGGGAGGGTGAACGATGGCAGCCCTTAGCCAAATTTAGAACTCACCCCAACCCTTTCCCGGCAAATACGAACCAGGCCCAAATCCCAAATGCATGAATTTCCAAGATTACGAAAACGACGCCGTTAAGAAAAAACCAAAAGTAAAAACTTTCTGACAGGGAGAACAATCCACCCATGGAACAGAAGTTGCCCTCGGAAGTTTGTGGGAGCTTCATCCCTTGAGACTTTCAAGAAGAGATTCGACTCCCATCTGTCAGAAATGGTGTAGGGACTCCCGCTTGGGCGGGGGGTTGGACTAGATGACCTACAAGGTCCCTTCCAACTCTGATTATCTGTTATCTGTAAAAGGAAGCATGGAAGATTTATTTATTTATTTTATTTTATTTGTCAATCGCTTACAAAATAATAGGTATAAGTATAAACATGAGTAAGAATAAAGGAAATATAGGTATGAATAAATGGGGGACAATAGGACAGGGACGGGAGGCACGATGGTGCATTTATGCACACCCCTTAAGATGAATTTAAAATCGCAAATGGTCCCTCCTTTGCAAATCACACACTGGCCGTGTTGATGTCTTGAACCAAACCATGATTGTGGTTTAGTGTTAAGATACGATGCGAAGCCAGTCATTAGGTTTTAAACCGTACGGAATGGTTTATAGTTGTGCGAACCAAGCTAATTATGATTTCAGAACACAACAGAATAAAATACCAGAGTTCGAAGGGTCCTCGGAGGTCTTCTAGTCCAACCCGCTGCTCAGTCAAAAGCTATAGACTTTTTCAGACGAATGATTGTTCGTAATTCACCATTCCTGGAAAATAAGTGTGAAATTGGGCAAAGCCAATTCAGTTTAGCCAATTCCTTCAACAGCCTGAAATTAGCAGATTTTTCTAAAAAAATAAAGTTTATTTCAGTTTCATATATTTGAAACATTTAAAAAGAAACAAACATATATATATATACATATATACATTTTGCAGCAGGTATTGAGCATTGGTTACACTTTTCTCTTCTTTTTTTTTCTTTTACCCCATAACGTTGATGTGATCTACCTTGTTACAATATCTTCCTCGTTCTTTTAATGTTTTATTTTCACAGAATACTTTATGATTAAACGCACGTCCTTCATAGTTTCATTACTTATTCAGTTGTCGAAATGTTGCATTTTTTTTTTAACCATTCATACCAACAGTTCCAAACTTTGTAGTATTCGCTATCTTTGGGTTTTTTTTTTAGTAATTTGGTTAGGCTGTCCATCTCTGCACACTCGTGAATTTTTTTAATGAGCATCTCCTCTGAAGGGACAATAGACAGTTTCCAATTTTGAGCGTAGCTTATTCTGGCGAAATTAGCAGATTTTTCAAAGATGTGGGGTCAGACTAGATGACCTAAAAGGTCCCTTCCAACTCTGTAAATATGGGGGGGGGGAGACAATAGGTCACACTTGGAGAGCTAGAAGCACAGAGGGCTGTAATAATCTTTGATATTAATTTTAGACTGAAAAGGCTTCATTTCTCAGTCTTTTATACAGCTATGAATCATGGAGAGATTGTATCGAGGAAGAAATTCTCCGGTCTTAATTCTCAGAGGCTCACAATTGGCAAAAATTCCTGAGCGTCATAAAAAGTAATCATCAGAAACTTCACATAAATCTTAGGATACAAAGACTGGCTTTGGACTTGATTCAGCATAATTCAAGGAAACATTTTCCTTAAGTCAAATTGCAGCACGGAGAGGGAGGAATTTGGTTGGAGAAACATCACAACTGGGGCAAGAAACATTTAACGCTTTAAAGTCTGTGGAGATTTTCCCTCCCGGTTGTCCCAAAAGTCCTTTTTTCAAGGGGCAACTGGACTTTCTGGTGTTTCTTTAAAGATGTTTCGCTTCTCATCCAAGAAGCTACTTCAGCTCTGAAGAAGCTTCTTGGATGAGAAGTGAAACCTCTCCAAAAAAAAAAAAAAGTCCAGTTGCCTCTTGAAAAAGCACCGTGGAGACATTAATGCTTAAGATAATCAGAGTTGGAAGGGACCTTGTAGGTCATCTAGTCCAACCCCCTGCCCAAGCAGGAGACCCTACACCATTTCTGACAGATGGGAGTCCAATCTCTTCTTGAAATTCAAAACTCTACATTGCTTTAATTACAATGGAGAGTTTTGAATTTATTTACTGTGTTTCCCCCAAAATAAGACTCTGTCTTATATATTTTTTTGCCACCCAAAAAAGGCAACCAGGTCTTATTTTCGGGGGATGTCCTCCATTGACTAACCTCACTTGCGTGCGTCACCCCCGGCCTCCTTTTCGCTGTCAGAGGCCTTCAGGAACTTCTTCTGTGGCCGGCAAGGTTTTCCTGAAGGCCTCTGCAGTCGATAAGAGAGCTCTGGATCGATCCTGAGCTTTGTCATCAACTACAGAGGCCTTCAGGAAAGCCTGGCCAGCCTTGCCGACTGCAGAAGAAACGGGCCGGCGAGGCAGGTGTTGGGGGGTGCGAGGCCTGGCTACACCTGTCCAAAGGTAAGTAGTAGGGCAGCTCCACCCTCCCATCCTCACCCTAGCTTAAGTTTTACCGGTCCACTCTGGAGTGGGCGGGATCTTAATTAGGGCTTATTTTGGGGCATAGGGCTTATATTGGGTACACATGTAAAAAAAATCAAGCTTGGACTTATTTTCAGGGTAGGTCATCTTTTCAGGGAAATTGTGTTTTTAAAAAAACCCAAAACCCTAGAAAGAGCGCAGAACAGAACCACAAAGAGTATAAGGGATCAAAAGGCTAAATTTTATGATGAATGGTTAAAGGGAACCAGACCATATTTAGACTATATTTAGTCTAGTGAAGAGAAGAATTAGGAGTGACATGATAACTGTCTTCTGATACTTGGGGAGAGGGACAGTCACGGAGACGTGGGAATTGACTTATTCTCCAAAACTCCAGAAAGCAGACGCAAAAGCAACAGAGGGAAACTTAACAAGAAGAGATCCAATGTAGAATTAAGGGAGAAATTTAAGTGAGAACGATCAACCATCAAAGTGTTAATACCGCTTTATAAGGCCTTGGTAAGGCCAAACTTGGAATCAACTGCATCCAGTTTTGTTTGCCACGATATAAAAAGGATATTGAGACTCTGGAAAGAGTGCAGAGAAGAGCCACAAAGAGGATTAAGGGACTGGAGGCTAAAACATACGAAGAACGGTTGCAGGAACTGGGTATGTCTAGTCTGATGAAAAGAGGGATTAGGGGAGACATGAGAGCAGTCTTCCAATATTTGAGGGTCTACCATGAAGAAGAGGAAGTCAAGCTAACCTCCAAAGCACCTGAAGGCAGGACAAAAAGCGACGGATGGAAGCTCACCAAGGAGAGAAGCAACTTAGAACTAAGGAGAAATTTCTTGACAGAACAATTAATCAGTTGGAACAGAAGTTGCCTCCAGAAGTTGTGGCTTTCCATCACTGGAGGTTTATAAGAAGAGCTTGGATAGCCCTTTGTCTGAAGTGGTGTAGGGTTTCCTGCCTAGGCAGGGGGTTGGACTAGAAGACCTCCAAAGTCCCATCCATCTCCGTTATTCTATTCTATTCTATTCTATTCTATTCTATTCTAACCACTGGAGTAGCTTGCCTCTTGCAACTGTAGGTGCTCCGTCGCTGGAGGTTTTCGAGAAAAAATTGGTCAGTCACTTCTCCGGGATGGTTACAAGGACTTGTGCCTTGGGCAGAGGGTTGGACTACTAGATCTTCGAGGTTCCTTCCAGCCTGTATGATTCTAGTTTTGCTCTGCCCAATGGCCGACATGCCGGACCTTTCTTGGCAAAGGGACACACAGCACTTGGTGTTAAAAAAAAATACTAAGAGAAATGAGGATTTTGACTGATGCGACAGCAAGCAAAGTCCATTTATGGTCAACCGGTTGGAATGGCAAGCATACAGCTCAAGGGAGGAACTTTCGTTATCTGTAAAGATGGGATTCGTGGCGCATGAAAACCTCTTTAATCTTTGCGGTGTTTCTCAAAGTAGTCATCTGCCCAGGAAGTTAGACCTTTTATCGAGTTTCAAAGCTGTAAAACCTTATCCTTCCATTGTTCTAAGCAAACTAAGCATATACACACACACAAAAAAAAATGGTAATCCAGATAAATTAATCTTTGACCACTCTGGGTGGGTGCTGAGGAGGGTGCTTGAAGTAAACAAATGTGCCAGAATAACAAAAAGAGTTAGAAGGGACCTTTGAGGTCTTCTAGTCCGGTGGTCACCAACCAGTGGGCCAGGGGACCACTGGTGGTCTGCAAGAAAATTTGGGTGGTTGCAGAAAACTGTTACCCCGAAAGCAATTAATCCAGGCTGCGCAGGAACACAAGGCTTGCATCGCTTGCATTGCACACAACACGAGGTAGTGAGGGGGTTGGACTAGAAGATCTTTGAGGTCCCTTCCAGCCTGTATGATTCTAGTTTTGGTCTAGGGCAGAGGGGGGGGGACTTGGCCCACTCATCCCATGCACCTCACCTGGCCACCGGGCTGCTTCTTTCTGCTTCTTTCTTCTTCTGCTTTTGGCTGCACGCAAGGAAAACAGCCAAAGTCTTTCTTTCTCTCCCCCAAACTCCGTCAGAAATGAGTCTTTGGGGATCCTGCAAGGCCTCCTTGCTCCAAAAGGCTGTGCCGGCGAGTCTCACAACAACTCATTTCTGGCAGAGTTTGGGGGGAGAGAAAGAAAGACTTCTGCAGCTTCTGCTGCTTTCCTTGCATGAAGCCAAAAGTCTCTCTCTCTCTCCCCCTGAGAACGGAGCTGGAGACGTTATCCTGCGATCCCAAATAAAGATCGATCGATCGGTAGGAAAACGGGGTGGGGAATTTTCCTGCAGATTTTTTTTGGGGGGAGTTTCCCAGGGTCTCTGGTCCGCGGGATTTAAAATTATGAGTTTGGTGGTCCCTGAGGTCCAAAAGATTGGCGACCCCTGTTCTAGTCCAATCCTTTGCTCAGGCAGGATCACCATTCCAGATAAGTGGCTGTCCATTCTCTTCTTAAAAATTTCCAGGGATGAAGCACCCACAATGTCTGGTTCGTATTGATGACAGTCGCTGTGTCCTAAGGACCATGGCTGTGATAACTTTCTGACCCGGTTCACTTACCAACCGTGTGAACTAAGTTAACAATTGCAGGGATTCACTTAATAACTGTGGCAAGGAGAGTCGTGAGATGGGGACAAAACCCTCATAATAAATGCCTCCCTTAACGGAAATTTAGGGTGTGTGTGTGCAGGCTGGGATGTAATAAGATAATATCTGCAGGGGACCAGATTGGAGAAAAATGGATCGGAAGAAACTACTACACGTTTACCACAATATCACATGCATGGATATACACATCTAGAACAACAGAATAACGGAGTTGGATGGGACCTTGGAGGTCTTCTAGTCTGACCTGCTCAAGACAGGTCTCTTCTTAAAAAACCTCCAGTGATGGAGCAGTCACAACTTCTGGGGGCAAACCCTTAGCTAGTTTGGTTATGAAACTAGTTTGGTTATAAAATGTCTGCAAGAAAACCATGAAACTCAGGAAGCGCCAAGAACCGCACAGTCATCCTTCTCTTTCTCCTTCTCTCCTGCTCTCCTTCCTCCCTTTCTCCTTCTCTACAATCCCCCTGCCCTTTTAGCACTGATGATGTGACCTAGTTTGGTAATGAAACGTCTGAAAGAAAACAACCAAGCTCCGAGAGCTGCAAGGACCTTTCTGAATGGAGCGGATTGATTTTTTTAAAAAAATGGAATTGGAAAATCAAATCAGGTCATAGCTCCCACTCTCTCTCTCTCTCTCTCTCTCTCTCTCTCTCTCTCTCTCTTTCTGTTCCTGTCTCTGTTTTACTGGATAAAACAGAGGATGTAAGAAAAGTTGTGAGGGAGCCAAAAGACTCAAAAATATTTCGCATAAATCGTTGAATAATAGCATGACTTCATTCTAAAAATACCACGATATCAACTGGCTCATTGACCGCTGGCATGAAGCGCGCTCGGTACCGATTCTCTTCCAAAGCTGCGCACATTCTACTCACAACCCGGCATGCTCCAGAATCTGTTTTTAATTTAGGAGATGTCTAGAAGCCTTGGCAAAGGCTTTCCAGATTGCTCAGCTTTCCTGTCTGACTCAGGGGGGCGTTCCAGAGACAAACTCCCCCACAAGTCTGTCTTGTAGCTTGGGGGGTCAGGAAGAGTTGGGAAGGCCCGGTCAGAACTGAAATCGTGCTTCGTTCGGAGGCGATTAAAGCAGCTCTGGGGCCTAATTGAGTGTATCATAGGTAGGGCAAATAACTACAGTAGAGTGGGAAGGGACCTCGGAGATCTTCTAGTCCAACCCTCTACACAAGCAAGAGACCCTGTATCAATTCAGACAAATGCTGCCCAGTTTCTTTTCTTGAAAACTTCCAGGGATTGGAGCATCCACGACTTCTGGAGGCAAGTCGCTCCACTGGTAAATTGTTCTCACTGTCAGGAAATTTCTCCTTAATTCCAGGTTGCTTCTCTCTTTGATGAGATAATAGAATAGAATAGAATAGAATAGAATAGAGTAGAGTAGGGTAGGGTAGGGTAGGGTAGGGTAGGGTAGGGTAGGGTAGGGTAGAGTAGAGTAGAGTAGAGTAGAGTAGAGTAGAGTAGAGTAGAGTAGAATGGAGTAGGGTAGGATAGGGTAGGGTAGGGTAGAGTAGAGTAGAGTAGAATAGAATAGAGTAGAGTAGGGTAGGGTAGAGTAGAGTAGAGTAGAATAGAATAGAATAGAATAGAATAGAATAGAATAAAATAGAATAGAAGAAAAGGGTAGAGTAGAAGAGTAGAGTAGAGTAGAGTAGAGTAGAGTAGAGGAGAATAGAATAGAATAGAATAGAATAGAATAGAATAGAATAGAATAGAATAGAATAGAATAGAAATAAGAATTAGGAATAGAGAATAGAGTAGAGTAGAGTAGAGTAGAGTAGAGTAGAGTAGAGTAGAGTAGAGTAGAGTAGAGTAGAGTAGAAATAAGAATTAGGAATAGAGAATAGAGTAGAGTAGAATAGAATAGAATAGAATAGAATAGAATAGAATAGAATAGAATAGAATAGAATAGAATAGAGAATAACGGAAGGGAAGATAAGAGTTGGAAGGGACCTTGGAGGTCTTCTAGTCCAACCCCTTGCTTAGGCAGGAAAGGAAACTATCCCATTTCAGATACCTGGTTGTCCAATCTCTTCTTAAAAACTCCCAGTGTTGGAGCATTTACAACTTCTGGAGGCCAGTGGTTCCACTGGTTAATTGTTCTGACTGTCAGGAAATTTCTCCTTAGTTCTAAGTTGCTTCTGAGTGGGGTACCACAAGGTTCCGTCCTGGGCCTAGTTAATACTCTTCAATATCTTCATAAATGACTTAGATGAAAGAACAGAAGGGGAACTCATCAAATTTGCAGATGACGCTAAGTGGGCAGGAATAGCCAACACCCCAGAAGACAAGCTCAGGATCCAACAAGATCTTGACAGACTTCAACAACGGGCTCTGCGTTCAACAACACCGCCATCAATTTTGGTCACCATCCTACAAAAGAAGATCTTGAGACTTTGGGAAAAAGTTCCTGGAAGAGCAACCGAGACGATCCAAGGCCTGGAGACTAAACCATAGGAAGAACCTCTTGGGCAACCATTTGCCTGAAATGGTATATAGTAAAAATGGTATTCTGCTTGAGCAGGAGCCGCGGGCTGGACTAGAAGATCTCCAAGGTTCCCCCACAACTCTATTCTAAAATTCTTAAACCCAGGGTTCCAAATTCCTTTAAAGGGCAGGAGATTTTCACTGAAATGGTCACCTGTGGTATGAGGTATTTGGATAGCTGATGTTGTGGCCTGCCAGCGGCCAGCCGAGCTGGTGGCAGACACAGACAGTGAGGAGGTTGGGGAGGAAAGTAGGCCAGTCCTGGAGTCTGGGGAAGGCTCGGACGAGGGCTCTGCGTCGGAGGCAGAGATGGGGCCAGGGCCGTCCGACAGTTATCAGCTGCCTTCGGAGTCGGAGATCAGTGAGGAAGAAGAACAGCTGGAGCCTGTTCCCAGTATGCGCATGCACAGAGCTGCCAGGGGAAGGGAACAGCTAAGGAACAAGAGTCGACTTGGGAGTAAGGGAACAGGTGGATGGAGAAATGGATGGAGAAAGAGGAGCAAAAGGGGAGTGGTGTTTGCAGGAGACTATTAGTTCGTTTAATTAGTGTGAAGATTTGTTCCTGACTCCTTGCCGAGTAATTGCTGCTACAGCATGGCATTTGGAAGCTATCGGCCTGGCAACTCTCCAAGCCCGATCAAGGTCTGGTGTTGTGAACTCTCTTGACAGACTGTTGGCCGGGACTTTGCTGGAGAGGAATTCCCTTTTAACCTAAATAAAAGGGGTTTTATCAGGACGAGGAGTCGGCTTCATGCTCTTGGGAAGCTTAATTCAAAACAGCCAAGGTTGGTTGACCTTCCTGCCCTCCTCGGCTCAGTGTACCTCTCTGCATATGCTCGGGTGACCCCAAGTCCCCCTAGCTGCCAACAGGAAACCATGAAAGTCAACAGTTAAAAAAGAGAATGGCCAGCACTCTGTGGTATTTGCATTTTTGGTTTTAGAGTTTGTAAACAGTTCGTGTGGGTTGTATATATATATATATGTATGAAAATAAATTTTAAAAAAAAACAATTATACTATTATCCAATCCGGGATTGTGGCTTTAGGCAGCCTCGAAGCTCAGAAAAACCTTGAAATAATAAATTCAGGTTCGATTCAACTGGGAGATCATGAATCCATA
Source organism: Pseudonaja textilis (assembly GCF_049901715.1). NCBI lineage: Eukaryota > Metazoa > Chordata > Lepidosauria > Squamata > Elapidae > Pseudonaja > Pseudonaja textilis. The sequence continues at coordinate 3,855,079 of NC_141996.1, read as the reverse complement.
GAATGATAGACTTGAAAAAGCCATCCAGGCTCCTGAGGTAAATCTCACATTCATTGCTGGAATCTATATTGATGTATTTATCTCCAAAATAGAGTGCTGGTTAGTCTCTATTTCTATACGGAGTATAGAATTGTAAGGTTGGAAGGGACCTTCAAGGTCATCTAGTCCAGCCCCCTGCTCAAGCAGCAGACCCTATACCATTTCAGACATGTGGCTGTCCAGTCTCCTCTTAAAAATCTCCAGTGATGGAGCACCCACAACTTCTGGTGGCAGGTAGTTCCACGGGTTCATTGTCCTCACTGTCAAGAAGTTTCTCCTTGGTTTTAGGTTGGTTCTTTCCTTGATGAGTTTTCCATCCGTTGCGTCTTGTTTTACTTTCAGGTGCCATTGTTACTTTGAACGGTCACTAAATGTATTGTTGTAAGATGAGGACCATTTGTATTCTGGTATTCATATTCTTTCTAATCACTGGTTAGCCTGATAAACCAAACATCAGATCAAACCATGATTTTTTTTCCAAAGACATTAAGCTTTCTTGCTTTCTTCTTTCCTCCCTTTTTCTCTCTCTCTTTCCTCCCTTCCTCCCTCTTTCTTTCTCTTCCCTCCCTCCCTCCTTTCTTTCTTCTTTCTCTCTTTCCTTCCTTTCTCTCTCTTTCTTTCCTCCCTGCCTCCCTCCCTTTCTTTCTTTCTTCCTCACTCGCTCCTTTCTTCTTTCTTTCTCTCTCCTCCATCCCTCCTTCCTTTTTTCTTTCTTTCTTTCCTTCCTTCCTCTCTCTTTCCTTCCTTCCTTCCTCCCCTTTCTTTCTTTCTTTCTTTCTTTCTTTCTTTCTTTCTTTCTTTCTTTCTTTCTTTCTTTCCTCTCTATTTCTTTCTTCTCTCCTCCTTCCCTCCCTCCCTCCCTCCCTTTCTTTCTTTCTTTCTTTCTTTCTTTCTTTCTTTCCTTCTCTCTTTCTCTCTTTCTTCTTCTTTCTTTCTTCTTCCTCACTTGCTCTTTCTTTTTCTTTCTTTCCTCCCTTTCTCTCTCTCTTTCCTCCCTCCCTCCCTCCCTCTTTCTTTCCCCTCCCTCCCTCCTTTCTTTCATTTTTCTTCCTTCCTTTCTCTCTCTATCCTCCCTCTTTTTATTTTTCTTTCTTTCCTTCCTTTCTCTCTCTCTTTCCTTCCTTCCTTCCTTCCTTCCTTCTTTCTTTCTTTCTTTCTTTCTTTCTTTCTTTCTTTCTTTCTTTCTTTCTTTCTTTCTTTCTTTCTTTCTTCTTCATGGATAGTAGCATGTGGCCTTACTTTTTTAAAAAAAATATGAAAGGAATATCAAATTCCAACGTTCAACTTGTGTTCTCTTTAGTCATCCAACGCTGGGAGCTGACACAGCTCCCACCCATGAAGGTAACTATGAAGACGGTCCTTCCCTTCCCAGAAAGGTTCCCCTTTGTGGTGGCGTTAGAGCTGCACGCAGCCTGTCATTTCAAAACACATCATGGGAGGCCGCCAACGGCTTCAATATTTAGAGAGGATAAGGACCCAGGTGGGTGAGGCAGCCAGTCAGAGAAAGTGAGACAAGGGCCATACAGGTGGTCCTCGACTTACAACCACAACAGAGCCCAAGATTTCCGTTGCACAGCAAGACCGAGGTTCAATGAGCTTTGCCCCATTTAACGACCTCTCTTGCCACCGTTGTTAAGTGAGTCTGGCAAAGTCCCCATTGACTTTGCTCATCAAAAGGTTGCCAAAGGGGACCACGTGGCCCTCCCCAGGGATGTAAGAGGAGGATTGCCTGTGGAGATAGTCCTTGACTTAGAGCCATGTGTTTAGTCACCGTTCGAAGTTATGACGGGGCTGGGGGGAAAAAAAAAACGGGACCGATAACCCATCCTCGCACTTATGACCGTTGCCACATCCCCAGGGTCACGTGATCGCAATTCAGGAGCTTGGCAACTGACAAGCAAAATCTACGAGGAAAGTCAGTTCACTTCATTATGAGCCTGTGGCTGTCTGGGGAATTCTGGGAATTGTTATACAGATGAACAGAGTGGGAAGGGACCTTGTAGGTCATCTAGTCCATCCCCCCCCCCCTGCCCAAGCAGGAGACCCTACACCCATTTCTGACAAATGGCAGTCTGGTCTTTTCTTGAAAGCCTCCAGGGATGAAGCTCCCACCACTTCTGAAGGCAACTTCTGTTCCATGGGTTGATTGTTCTCACGGTCTCCTTATTTCCAGGCTGAATCTCTCCTTGGTCAGTTTCCATCCATTATTCCTTGTCTGGCCTTCAGGTGCTTTGAAAAATAGCTTGATCACTTTCTCCTTGATCAGCCCCTCCTCAAATATTGGAAGATGCTCTCCTGTCTCCCCTGGTCCTTCTCTTCCCTAGACTAGCCAAGCCCAGTTCCTGCAACTGTTCATCGTAGGTTTTAGCCTCCAGTCCCTTAATCATCCTGGTTGCTCTTCTCAGCACTCTTTCTAGGGTCTCAAAATCTTTTTTACATCTCTTCTTTGTGGCAAACCCTGAGATATTGGAAGACTACTATCATGTCTGCCCTATCCTTCTTTTCCTTAAACTAGACATGTCTTCTGTCCATCCATGATTCACTCAGATGTTCTTTCTTTCTTTCTTTCTTTCTTTTTCTTTCTTTCTTTCTTTCTTTCTTTCTTTCTTTCTTTCTTTCTTTCTTTCTTTCTTTCTTTCTTTCTTTCTTTCTTTCTTTCTTTCTTTCTTTCTTTCTTTCTTTTGCTTTGAAAAATAGTTTGACCCCTTCCTCCTCTCTGTGGCAGCCCCTCAAATATTGGAAGACTGCTATCCTGTCTCCCCTGGTCCTTCTCTTCTCTAGATTAGCCAGGCCCAGTTCCTGCAAACCGTTCATTGTATGTTTTAACCTCCAGTCTCCTCATCATCCTGGTTGCTCTTCTGTGCACTTTTTCTAGAGTCTCAACCTCTTTATTATAGTGTGGTGACCAAAACTGGATGCAGTATTCTAGGTGTGGCCTTACTAAGGCTTTATAGAGTGGTATTAGTACCTCCCTTGATCTCAATTGTATCCCTCTGTGAATGCAGTTTAGGATTGCATTGGCTTTTTTGGCTGCTGCTGCACAACATTGGCTCCTATGTAGCTGGTCGTCCACTAAGACTCCAAGATCCCTCTCACGATTCCTGATATTGAGCCTGGTTTCACCCAGTCTATATGTGTCCTTTTGGTTTCTCTTGCCTAAGTGTAAGACTTTACTTTTCTCTACATTGAATTTCATTTTATTAGATAGGGCCCAGTGTTGTAGTCTGTCAAGATCCATCTGGATCTTGAGCCTATCTTCTTGGGTGTTGGCTATTCCTGCCAGGTTAGTATCATCTCCAAATTCAGTAAGTTCCCCTTCTATTCCCTCATCTAAGTTGTTGATGAAGATATTGAAGAGTCCTGGGCCTAAGACGGGACCTTGTGGTATTGAAGCCCACACATCTTAAATTTGCAAGGTGCTTCATGTCTGGAGGTTTTTAGGAAGTCTGGACAGCCACCTGTCTCGTATGGTCTAGGGTCTCTTGCTTGAGGGCGGGTTGGACTAGAAGACCTCCAAGGCCCCTTCCAGCTCTATTCCGTTTGAAGGTTGGAAAATAACCCAGCTGGCTGCCTTCCCTTTTAATTGAAACTTTTAAAAAATATATATTTATTTTGTTACTGCCTTAGAAGGACAATGGCTACCCCGTGTTTCTGGTTTTATGTCCAGTTGTGTCCTGTTTGTTGGAGAACAATAGCTGAATAGCAGACCAGCTCTGTTGGGCACAACTCCAAAGTCCACTTTGCTCTTCCAGAAATGCTTTTTATTAAACAGACCGTACTAGTGACTCAAACATTGCGTTCTCTTGAGAAATTCTCAAGGCAGACGGGCGACTAATTTATTCCAGGGAATTCTGCAGAATTGGCTTTGTAATTTCGCCTCTTGGAAAACCGAAATGGATGACTATGGTTATTGTTCACATACACACCCGATTTTTATACGGACCCACCTACTGTTTTGCAAAGCCCAGAAGTGCCTGCATCTGCACTGAATACGAATGATCTAAATGAGATTGGTGAGCTACAGATGCCACAAATGTTCTCTATCCCCCTTGCAAGCATCCTACAACAGTCCTGCAAGGTAGGACATGTTGCTAGGAGCCATTTGTCTCCTCCCAGGTCCCATTCCTCCAATGGTTGAGTGGTGATGTGGGGTTTTTTTCCCTCCCCCTTTACAAAGAGAACCTTTGAGGTGTGTGGACTTCAACTCCCAGAATTCCCCAGCCAACGAGTGTGGACTTTAAGAGTGAGTGATGAGAGCAACAGGTATATATATATATATATATATATATATATGTATGTATGTGGCACCTTGAATTGACTAAACAAGGACGAAGGAGAAAGAGAAAAAGAAATAGTAGAAGGAAGGAGGAGAATGAGAAGGAAGGAAAAAGGGGGAGAAGAGGAGAATGAGAAGGAAGAAGGAAGAAGAGGAAGAAGAGGAGAACGAGAAGGAAGAAGGAAGAAGGAAGGAGAAGGAGAAAAAGAAATAGTAGAAGGGAGGAGAACAAGAAGGAAAAAGGGGGAGAAGAGGAGAATGAGAAGGAAGAAGGAGAAGAGGAAGAAGAGGAGAACGAGAAGGAAGAAAGAGAAGAGGAAGAAGAGGAGAACAAGAAGAAAAGGAAGAAGGAAGAAGGAAGGAGAAGGAGAAAAAGAAATAGTAGAAGGAAGGAGGAGAACAAGAAGGAAAAAGGGGGAGAAGAGGAGAAGGAGAAGGAAGAAGGAGAAGAGGAAGAAGAGGAGAATGAGAAGGAAGAAGGAAGAAGGAAGGAGAAGGAGAAAAAGAAATAGTAGGAGGAAGGAGGAGAACAAGAAGGAAAAAGGGGGAGAAGAGGAGAACGAGAAGGAAGAAGGAGAAGAGGAAGAAGAGGAGAACGAGAAGGAAGAAGAAAGGAGAAGGACGAAGGAGAAGGAGAAAAAGAAGTAGTAGAAGGAAGGTGGAGGAGGAGGAGGAGAAGGAAGAAGAACCAGAAGGAGGAAAGGAAGAAGGGGAAGAGGAAGAAAGGCAGGAAGAGGAAGGAAGGAAGGGAGGGAGGGAGGGAGAGAGAGAGAGAGAGAGAGAAAGAAAGAAAGAAAGAAAGAAAGAAAGAAAGAAAGAAAGAGAAAGAAAGAAAGAAAGAAAGAAAGAAAGAAAGAAAGAAAGAAAGAAAGAAAGAAAGAAAGAAAGAAAGAAAGAAAGAAAAATTGTTACACAACTGTTACATAACCAAGAAACAGATCATCCCAGCATGGCATAATAGAGTTTATTTGTTTAGACAAAACATTTTCATGAACAATAGTATTGTCTTCATCCAGTTTGGGATTTGACATAGGTCAATCAAACCAGCATCTTCCACATTCATCTGCTCCCCTTTGTCCAACTCCTGCCCCACACTGGCCATCCAGCAGACAAGGTTGAAGGACAACACTGGGCAAAAAAGTCAAGATGGAGGCCGTGGCAGCGCCTCCCACCTCCAGGGAGAGCTTACAATGCACCTTCCAGCTGCCTCCTTGATTTTTTTTTCCTAAACCACACTTAGTGGACACCTCCATTCACACATTCATATTGGCTCTGTTCACACAATATGCCTTGAATTAAACTGGTTTTTTTGTGACATATTGGAACAAGTGTTAACCTTAGCATGTTGTTGTGGGAATTCTTGACTTCCAAGAATTCATTTACAACAGCCCTGAAAAATGTGACTAATTATGTGACTGTTTTCCACCCTTATGACCGTTGCAGCATTGCCACTGGTTCATATATATGACGGTTGCAATGTCCTTGAGGTTATAGGATCCCATTTTGTGACCTTCGGACAAGCAAAAGTCAATGGAGAAGTCAGATTCCCTAAACAACCGTGTTACTCACTTAAGAACGGCAGTGATTCATTTCGCAACAGTGGCAAGATACTTCATAGAATGGGGCGAAACTCACTTAGCAACAGAAAATTTGGGTTCCGTTACAGCCATAAGTTCAGGAATACCTGTAGTTGCAGATTTCTGGATTTTCAGGCATTTTTTGTGAACCCAGCCACGAAAACACAATTTCACACATGCACAGATGCTGGTCCAACGTGCAGCCATTGCGCGTTTCCAGAGACACAACAATTGTCTCCCACTTTCCTGCCAGTCACAATTCCTTTCCTGCTGCACGGAAGGAAGGATCCCATAAAAGGAGAGAGGTAGTTTGAGCCTTCTGGGAGATGAGGTCCACAAGTCTTAAACTTGCCAAGTTTGAAGACCCTTGGTATAGGGTTTCCTGCTTGGACAGGGGGTTGGACTAGATGACCTACAAGGTCCCTTGCAACTCTGATTATCTGTTCAACCTGTTAAAACATCTAAAATATGGAAACTTAATTTACAGGAAGTGACAGAGCTGAGACCATTCCAGCTGATCTCAAACATTAAAATACAAAAGTCAGGCTAGTTTGGACTGGAGAGGAGACCACTTGGAGATCTCAGAGAAAAATAGGCAGGACTGGAAGAAAAGAAAACAAAACAAAAGGAAATACTTCTCTTATCATTGCAAACAAAAAACAAAAAACCCAAAATCCAACGAAAAAGAAGTTGAGTGCGATTTTATGGTCCTTGCAAATGTATATAAACTTATATATACATTTTATAAGTTTATAAAACTTATCAATACTTATAATTGATTAATTGGGAAGGATCCATCTGTTTTTTCCATGCAAAAGTCAGGAGGGGTGAGGGGATGAATGGGAGACCACTAGGAGATCTCAGAGAAAATAGGCAGGACTGGAGAAATCCCCCTTCTGCCAAAAAAAAAAAAAAAAGCCCCTATAACATGGCCCCCCAAAATATATGAAAAAAGTAGCTGAGTGTAATTTTATGGTATTTGGCTTGTTTCAAAGGATTCATCCGTTTCTTCATGCTTGCCAACAAAAGCAGACAGTGCAAATATAACATAATACAACAACAATACTGGGGAAGTCTGGCATTTGTATTTCCTCAGACCTTTATGCTTATCTGATCAAGGGTGTCCGCACCCAGGGAGGTCAAAAAAGTCAAGATGGCGGCCACAACGGTGCCATCCGTGCGCAATGCACAAAAAGCTGGCAGGCCTGGAATCACCTCAGAGTGGCAGCCATCTTGCTTTTTTTTTTTTTGACCTCCATCCATTGGCGCCCCTGTGATTGAGCCCCTGACTGACTGCAACAGATAACAAGGGAGAACACAACTGAATAAAACTGCACAGATCCAGAACAGTGTGAAGAGAAAGCGGTCGATGGTAGCCACAGCCACTTGTGGTTGTGACACACACACACACACACACACACACACACACACACACACACAAAGTGGACAGGCTTTTAGTCGCCATCTTGGCATCTTTGACTGCCCCTTTGCAATCACTGGAAGTTTTAAAGAAGATCTTGGACAACCCTTTGTCTGAAGTGGTGTAGGATTTCCTGCCTAAGCAGGGGGTTGGACTAGAAGACCTCCAAGGACCCTTCCAACTCTGTTATCCTATCCTATCCTATCCAATTCTATTCTATTCTATTCTATTCTATTCTATTCTATTCTATCCTTAGGATGACCCTAGCCTAGGCAAGTCTTTCTTCCTATATTGTCTTTTTCTCCGAATAAACCAGATCCATAGAATCTTAACAAAATAAAACATAATTTTCTCATTCTGCCATGCACAACTAGCTAGGGAATTCTGGGGGTTGAAGTCCACCCATCTTAACAGAATAGCAGAGTTGGAAGGGACCTCGGAGGTCATCTAGTCAAACCCCCTGCTCAAGCAGGAGAGATAGGAGATACCGTTTCCAACAAATGGTTGCCCAATCTCTCCTTAAAAGCCTCCAGGGATGGAGCAACCACAACTCCTGGTGGCAAGCGGTTCCACTGGTTAATGGTTCTCACCGTCAGGAAATTCCTCCTTAGTTCTAGGTTGCTTCACTCCTTGATAATCGGCCATCTTACTTCTTGTCCTGCCCTCAGGGGCTTTGGAGAATAGATTGACCCCCTCTCCTCAAATATTGAAAGCATGCTATCATGTCACTTTAGTCCTTCTCTTCATGACACTAGATATACGCAAAGGAGCAGAAGAACAGAATAGCAGAGTTGGAAGGCACCTTAGAGGTCTTCTAGTCCAACCCCCTGCTCAAGCAGGAGACCCTATACCAAGGGTCTTCAAACTTGGCCATTTTAAGACTTGTGGACTTCAACTCCCAGAATTCCTGAGCTCACATGACTGGAGGAGGAATTCTGGGAGTTGAAGTCCACAAGTTTTAAAGCTGTCGAGTTTGAAGGCCCCTGCCCTATACCATTTCAGACAATCTCTTGTTGTCCAATCTCTTCTTTAAAAAAAATCTTTTAGAAGAACCTCAAAGTTCTTCTCCTTAACGTTGCCATGGTTGGGAAGCCCAGTTCTAGATCCATTCGGGAATACGGCTTGGCCCCCTGTTCTCCCTGAACCCAGAAGAGAATATCTTCACCAATGTTCTCCCTGAATGACAACTTGGACTGTGAGAATGAGTCACCATCTTGTCATCCAAACTTTCACAGCCTTTTGAAAACTCCCTGGTGGAATCGAATCAGCCCTTTTGGCACCAGGGTGTTGTTGTTGTCTGTTGTCCAAGAGATGAAAACACAACAGTGCAAGGCCTCTCTCTCTCTCGGTCTACACCTTGTAATGGCGCCCAAATAAGTGTCTCCAATAACAACAAAGCAAGCCAACTCCGATGACGATCAGCGAGAGAACCAGCAGAATCGCCAGCAAAATCAAAACACTCGTTTTCTTGAGGTCCTCCCTCTCGCAGTCTTCTGGCCTGACCTGGCTCATGTGGACCTCTTCCTCCTCAAATCCCAAACTCCGGGCAAACTGACACTTGACCAAGTCTAGATCAGGGATCTCCACCACGGCTTTATGGATCATTTGAGAAAGCCAGGTGTTCCCACAACAACTCAGCGGGTTTCCTACCAGGTACAAATTCCGTAGGTTTTTCTCCAGAGTTGGGATCCGGCTATTTTTCAAGCTGTTGAAGCTGTTGTTGTGAAGATCTAAGACTTCAAGGACGCAACAATCTTCTGACCAAGCGGGCAACCAGCTAAGCTGATTGTCCGATAGATTGAGATATCTGAGGTAAGGGAAGAGAGAAAAATCCACCTCCAGAGAGGACAGGCCATTCCCATGTAAATCCAGGTATTCCAGCGAGAATTCCAAGCCAACCAATGAGTTGGCTTCTATCTGAAGTCCCCAGTTCATCGAGATATCCAGAACTCTAAGCTTAGTTCCGAAGAAGTTGTACCCGGGTAGGTTCTTCAAACGATTGGCCGAAAGGTACAAATACTGAAGCTCCGGAACTCGCACAAACGAGACACAGCCGTGAGGAGACAATTGGTGCCTTCCCGAATGCGAGTCACAGAGATGGATCTTGTTGTTCCTCAGATCAAGCCACTGAAGACGTGGAAGATCTTGAAAGAGATTTGGGCGCAGCTCTTGAAGATGGTTGTCTTGGAGGTGGAACTCCTGCAAACCTCTCAAGGTGTTGGTGCCCAACTGAAGGTTCTTCATGGAGTTGCAGCTAAGGTCAAGGATGGACAACGAGGCCAGTTCATTGCTCGTCCCAAAAGTCTGCAGGCAGTTTTTGCTTAAATTGAGGAATTGGAGGGACAACATAGAGTCAAAGAACTGGCTCGGGATGGATTGGATCTCATTGTAACTGAGGTCCAAGGATAACAAGGCAGGTAAGTAGGGAGGGTGGGAATTGTTGGGATACGGAGGCCCATCTTCCCACTGGTAGTCTACGTCAGTATGGGAATCCACCATAACAAATTGCATGATGTTGTTGGTTAGGTTCAAATAAGCCAGTTTGTTTCCTTGAGGGAGGACAGGGAAGCGAAGGAGCTTGTTCTGACTCAGGTCGAGCCAGATCAAGTTGAAGGCCTCCTCTGACAGGATGGAGTGGAAGGACTCGATGCTGTTCCAGCTCAGATCCAGAACTTCCAGCTGCCTGAGGTTGAACTCCACGACGCACGTGAGGGAGTTGGCGGAGAGGTTCAGCTTGGTGAGACGTGCCAGGCTCTCAAACGCCCCTTCTTCTATCTCCATAATCATGTTGTTGTGCAGGTTGACTTCCACCAGCTCTGGAGAACCTCTGAACATGCTCTGGGAGATGTGTATGATGCTGTTTTCCGCCAAGGAAAGATATCGCAGCGAAGGTGCCTGGTGAAGGAAATGCTCCGCCATCCCACTGTAGAGGCTGTTGCGAGACAGATCGAGCCTCCTGACTTGGGGAAGCAACCCAACCCACAGATCTTCCTGCGCCAACAGGTAGAGACGGTTGTTGGCCAAGTTGAGGTCCTGCAGGTTCTTCATCTCTGCGAAGATCCCAGGCTCGACAAATCCAATCAGGTTGGAGCTCAAGTCCAAGTGACGGAGGGAAGCGTAGAAAGTCAGGGGCCTCTCGGTGACGTTTCGAATCTTATTTCCAGAGGCGTCGATTTTAGACACGTCAGGGTGAAGCTCTGAAGGCAGCTGGTGAAGCTCCACGTTCTGACAAAACGCCTCCATATTTCTCTGTAGGAAAGAAGAGAGTTTGGGGGCAGGAGAGAGAATAAAAATTAGTGATGATATTCATACCGGAGACGAACATTCGCAGAGCAATTCTGTATACGCCAAAAGAGTTTTCTCGCGGGGCCTGAACTCGTGGTGTGTTGCGTCTAAAAACGGGTGTTTTGCTAATGGGTCCCTCGGTATTCACAGGACAACAGAGTTGGAAGGGAATTTGGAGGTCATCTAGTCCAACCCCCTGCCCCAGCAGAAGACCCTACAACCATTTCTGACAGATGGGAGTCCAATCTCTTCCTGAAAGTTTCAAGGGACGGCGCGCCCACAACTTTTTCACTCCTACCGATGAAAATGTGATTAGAAAAACACGAGAATGCGCAGAAATGAATACCTGCCATTAAAGAGAAGGAGCAAACGGAATATTATAAGATAATGGGAGTTATTTTATCGATGGCTAGAGAAAAAAAATATGAAAGCTAGAAATCGCTAATGGATTAGTGAAATATAGAAAAATAGGTTTATAGAATTAAACATGTTAAAAGAAGAGGAGCATTATAGTCCTAGAGATACGGTGTGTACTCATAAGATAAGAATAGAGAATTAATACCAAAGTAATGAACATGGATGTAAACTTTAATGGTTATTGCACAAGATATTTGTGCCCAGGCGACACACCGTTAAATGGAAGATGAATTGTATGTACCTTAAATAAAGTTTTAAAAAATTACAACAACAACAACAACGAAGAAGAAACTCTGGTCCCAATCGCTGCTGTTAGTTGAGGACTCCCTATATTTCCTGTCTGGCACCGGATTGTCCTCCTCCCACCTCCTTCTGAACTTCTCCTAAGTTTGTCCAGACTTCCTTTCCTCTTTGGCTTTTGTTCCCGGAGACAGATATAGCTCCTTGGTGGAAAGGCTCCGGTCTATGAAGGGGGGATTTTCCCAGAGGGGACCAGAAAGAATGCCAGAAGGAAAACAGGATGTCTCGTGTTCACACAGACGGCAGCAGCTCGGCAGGAACTGTCCTACTTTGGCGATGTCAGGCCCTGGAATTTTTTTTATAAAACATTCTTTTTAAATGGAAGCGTGTTATAGGGAGAGCCTAGTCTAGCTTTCCAGGGAACCAAGGGCATCACTCATGGGAATTACAGGTCAAAGGTTGGCTAGGCGCATGCAGGTGGTTTTTAGAAGCGGAACAATAACCAGTAACCCATCTCGCATTCTCTCTCTCTCTCCCGTTCTTTCTCTCGTCCTTTCTTTCTCTCTCATTCTCTCTCTGTGTCCCATTCTTTCTCTCATCCCCCTCTCTCTCTATCTCTCTCTGCCCCATTCTGTCTCTCATCCTTCCTCTCATCCTTCCTTTCTCTCTCATTCTCTCTCTCATCCTTTCTCTCTCTCTCTCATCTCTCTCTGCCCCATTCTCTCTCTCATCCTTTCTCTCATCTTTCTCTCTCTCTCTTTCTCATCCTTTCTTTCTCTCTCATTCTCTCTCTGTGTCCCATTCTCTCTCTCATCCTTTCTCTCATCCTTTCTCTCTCTCTCTCTCATTCTCTCTCTCTGCCCCATTCTCTCTCTCATTCTTTCTCTCATCCTTTCTCTCTCAGCCTTTCTCTCTCTCTCTGCCCCATTCTCTCTCTCAGCCTTTCTCTCATCCTTTCTCTCTCTCTCTCATTCTCTCTCTGCCCCATTCTTTCTCTCATTCTTTCTCTCATCCTTTCTCTCTCTCTCTCTCTTTCTCATCCTTCCTTTCTCTCTCATTCTCTCTCTGTGTCCCATTCTCTCTCTCATCCTCTCTCTCTCTTTATCTCTCTCTGCCCCATTCTCTCTCTCATCCTTTCTCTCATCTTTCTCTCTCTCTCTCTTTCTCATCCTTTCTTTCTCTCTCATTCTCTCTCTTTGTCCCATTCTCTCTCTCATCCTCTCTCTCTCTTTATCTCTCTGCCCCATTCTCTCTTTCAGCCTTTCTCTCATCCTTTCTCTCTCTCTCTCAGCCTTTCTCTCTCTCTCTCTGCCCCATTCTCTCTCTCAGCCTTTCTCTCATCCTTTCTCTCTCTCATTCTCTCTCTGCCCCATTCTTTCTCTCATCCTTTCTCTCATCCTTTCTCTCTCTCTCTCTTTCTCTCTCTCTCTGCCCCATTCTCTCTCTCATCTTTTCTCTCATCTTTCTCTCTCTCTCTCTCATCGATTACCCATCTATCATCTACCATCTGTTTGTCTGTATCTGTCTATAATCTATCCATCATCTGTCTGTCTATCTCTCTGTTGATCTATCATCTATTACCCACCTATCATCTTTATCATCTCTATCATCTATCTATCATCTATTGTCTGTCTATTTGTCTTTCAACTATCCATCATCTCTCTCTCTATCTATCTACAGTATCCATCTATATCTATCTATTATCTACCTTTCTGACTGTCTGTCTGTCTGTCCATTCTCCCTTCTCCCCATCTATCCAGAACGATATATAGGGTCCCCTGCTTGAGTAAGGGGTTGGACTAGAAGATCTCCAAGGTCCCTTCTAACCTTGTTATTCTAGGTCAGGGGTCCCCAAACTTGGCCACCTTAAGACTTGTGGACTTCAATTCCCAGAATTCCCCAGCCAGCCGTGTCTGTTTCTTCGTTCTCTTAACCTCCTAAAGTGGAAAGAGATTGCAGAGGAAGGGATTACAAGAGAGCAAGCGATGCTGGCTGGGGAGAATTCTGGGAGTTGAATGTCCACAAGTCTTCAAAGTGGCCAAGGTTGGAGGCCTCTGTTCTAGGTGAACTTCAAATGGTGGACTATTTCTCCTTTCATTGGCATGATTTTCAGTTCTCCAAGCAGTGTTAGGACTGAACAACGGCAGGGATTCCCTTTGCAACGATGGCAAGGAAGGTCGTAAAATGGGCGAGAACTCACTTAACATCCGTCCCGCTTAGTCATGGAAAATTCTGCCTCAGTTGCGGTCAAAAGGCGAGGGCCAGACAGTCCATGAATCTTTTGCCCAGAACAACTACATCTCCCCTTGCAGAGGCAAGGAGAGTTTTCTCCAGACTCATGGACCTCCAGGTGTTAGGACCACAGATCCCATCGTCCCCTCCTCATTGGCAAGAAAAAAAAAGTGCTCCTTGGCCCGTCATCTGGACAGCATGAGACTCAAAGAACAGATCCTGTGATCTCCCTTTTCCTGGATTGCATCACTGCAGTGATGTCAGACAGTGGAGAGCTGCTCTGTTTACTGAAGATAGGAAAGAGATTTGCGGATTGTGGATTCTCAGAGCAGAAACTGTGCAAAAGCCAAAGGCTTTAATCCAAATATTGCATCAGCTGTAATTTAGCAGAGAGCCTTCGATCCACTTTTTGGCTGGCGTTCTCTTAACCAGTTCAGTGCACAGCTTTGCAGATGCTTTCGTACCATCTTCTATGCCTGCTTACTTAGAATAGAATAGAATAGAATAGAATAGAATAGAATAGAATAGAATAGTGGAATGAAGAATAGAATAGAATAGAATAGAATAGAATAGAATAGAATAGAATAGAATAGAATAGAATAGAATAGAATAGGAATAGAAAAGAAAAGAAAAGAAAAGAATAGAGGAATGAAGAATGGAAGGGAATGGAATGGAATGGAATGGAATGGAATGGAATGGAATAGAATAGAATAGAATAGAATAGAATAGAATAGAATAGAATAGAGGAATGAAGAATAGAATATAATGGAATGGAATAGGAATAGAATAGAATAGAATAGAGGAATGAAGAATGGAATGGAATGAATGGAATAGAATAGAATAGAATAGAATAGAATAGAATAGTGGAATGAAGAATAGAATGGAATAGGAATAGAATAGAATAGAAAAGAATAGAATAGCCATTTGTCAGAGATGGTGTAGGGTCTCCTGCTTGGGTGGGGGGTTGGACTAGATGACCTACAAGGTCCCTTCCAACTCTGTTAATCTGTAAGAACAGAACAAAACAAAACAGAATACAATGGAAAATATGGGAATAGAATAGAATAGAACAGAACAGAATAGAGCCAGAAGGGACATTTGAGGTCTTCTAGTCCAGCCCCCTGCTCAAGCAGGAGAACCTATCCTATACTATTTGAGGTAAGTCCAGTCTCTTCTTAAAAACTTCCAGTGATGGACTGCCCACAACATCTGGTGACAAGCTGTTCCACTGGTTAATTATCTTCACTGTTAGGAAGTTTCTCCCTAATTCCAGGTTGCTACTTTCCTTGATTAATTTCCATCCATTGTTTCTTGTCCTGCCTTCCGGTGCTTTGGAGAATAATTTGACCCCCCTCTTCTTTATGGCAGCTGCCCCTCAAATGCTGGTATAATGCTATCTTGTCGCTCCTAATTCTTCCTTTCTCTAAACTAGACAAACCCAAATCCAGCAACTGTTCTTCGTATGTTTTTGTGTTCTTAGTTGCTCTTCTCTGACCTTTTTCCAAAATCTCAACATCTTTTTTTGCAGCACGGTGACCAACATTGGTTGCAGTACTCCAGGTGTGGCCTTACTAGGGTTTTATAAAGCGGTATTAATATTTAACTGGATCTAGATTCTATGCCTCTTTTTATACAACCCAGTTGTAGCCCCCCCACATGGCTTGTTTTACAGCGTGGATGTTGGCCAACTCAACCCTTTGGCTAGCTTTCGATTCAGCGTAAGGCCTTAACATCCTAACAGACGATGAATGAAATATCACCGGCCGAATTAAACAAATTGACAGCGTTGGCAAGAAAAGGGGTAAAAATGGGGCAGCCTCACTTCACAGTTAACAACTGTCTCACTTAGTGACAGAACTTTTGGGCACAACTGTGTGTTTCATCACTTGGAAACCTGACACTGTGGTCCTAAGTCAAAGGACTACCTGATACAAATGGATTTTCCTTGAGGGGTTTTTTTGAGGGGGTGGGGATAACCCACATCCTTACCATTTTGCAGGGCGCGAAAGCCATGGGTCGATACGTCGAGATGCCACCATTTAGAACCGCCCAGAAGAGTAAGAGGTAAAATTTCATGGCTTTGAGAGAAAGGGAAGAAAGGAGCAGCGGTTAGAGAGGGAATCGTTCATGGGAAACACTGGTGTAACAGTTCGAGCTCGGGGGAACGTAAACAGCTGGCGCCGACAATGGGAATTTCACTCGTCTTTGGCGGCGTCAGCAACATCCAGCCGCAGAGCTGTTGAAGGGTGAAACCAGATGTGGACGCTTAAGGGTTTCAGGCAGGGGTGGGATGCAAATATTTTTACTACCAGTTCTATAGGTGTGTGTAGGTGGGAGTGGCTAGGTGGGCGTGGCCATGTGACTGGGTGGGCGTGGCGTTTTTTGCACACACACACACACACACACACACACACACCTCTGCGATATGTTTGTTTGCCTCCTGGGCCTCGGGTGAAGCCATAAGACAGCGAGGAGAATCCCAGAACAGCTGATCATCGGAACAGCTGATCATTGGGAGGAAAAATAAATCCAGTTTGGCCAAACAGGGAGCTGTTTTTTTGCTACTGGTTCAGCCGAACTGTAACATTTTTTTTTACTACCAGTTCGCTGAAACCGGGCTGAACCGGTAGAATACCACCACTGATTTCAGGGTTTTATTTGCTGTGTCATTTCCAGGGATTTGACCTCTATGTCCTGTCTCAGCCACTTTTTAAAAACTAAAACAAAAATCAGATTTTTTTTGGCAGATTTTTTTTCCTAGCTTTGCCCACCTCTCTTTCTAGCAAAATGTACCTTGCATTATTTCTCAAGCTGAGCCGATACTCAACTGGACTTCAACTCCCAGGAATCCCCAGCTGGCAAGATCTTAAAGCGGCCAAGGTGGAGAAACATTGCCTTATGATCGGTTTCCTTGGGGCTTTTAAAAAGTTTTGCTAACAACAACCTGTATGTGGAACCTGATCACCTCGATTTTTTGGATGATGCCTAGATAATTCGACTTGGGGAATGGCCCAGTTGAGGATTATGGGGCTGAGAGGCCTACACATTTGGAAATCAGAAGGTAAGGAATAGTAGATTAGTTTTTCAATCTTAAGGAGGCAGGTGGGGTTAGGGTAAGGGTGGGAAGGAGGAAGAGGAAGGAAGGAAGGAAAACAGAGAGGTAAGATAGTGAGAAGGGAAGGAAGGATGGATGGATGGAAGGAAGGAAGGAAGGAAGGAAGGAAGGAGACAGAAAAAGGAGAGGAAGGAAGGGAAGGAAAGGGGAAGGAAGGAAAAATGGAAGGGAGGGAGGGAGGAGGAAGGAAGAAAAGAAGGGAGGGAGGGAGAAAGGGAGGGAGGGAGGGAAGAAAGAGAGGAAGAAAGAAGAAGGAAGGAACGGAAGGAAAGGGGAAGGAAGGAAAAATGGAAGGGAGGGGAGGGAGGAAGGAAGGAAGGAAGAAGAAGGAAGGGAGGGAGGGAGGGAAGAAAGTGAGGAAGAAAGAAGAAGGAAGGGAAGGGAAGGGGAAGGAAGGAAAATTGGAAGGGAGGGGAGGAAGGGAGGAAGGACACATTGAAGGACAGAGAAAAGTGAGGGAAGGAAGGAGGGAGGGAGGAAGGAAGGAAGGAATCGAAAGGGGAAGAAAGGAAAAATGGAGGGACAGAAGAAAGGGAGGGAGGAAGAGCGGGAGGGGAGGAGGAGGAAGGAAGGAAGGAAGAAGAAAGAAGAAGGAAGGAGGAAGGAAGGAAGGAAGGAAGGAAAACAGGGAGGGAGGGACAAAGGAAGAAAGAAATATGCTGACCACACTACAGCATATAGGACCATAGCTGTTGTATCCTGCAGATATTATGGGGCAATCCAGCCGAGATGAGTCAGGCTGCCTGTTGACTTCTGGGTCTGCAGGAGGCCTCCCCACAAGACTCTTCCAAGGAGCCAAAGGGCAAAAGGCAAGAAAGCTTCCAGGCCTCTGGAAGAGAACAACCCTTCAATCATCCTGCGGGAAGACTGGGCAGGACAGGAGGGATTTTTCCGTGGTCGGTGTGGCCCAGCTGCGAAACCCCAAATTGTCAGCAAATAATTAGATCCAGGGCAGAAACTCAAAGTGGCTTGGTGGATGCAACATGCAAGAAGGATTGATGGAGGGCGGGTGTCAGCAACCCACGGCTCTAGAGCCACATGCGGCTCTTTGGGCCCTCTGCTGCAGCTTCCGGTCCCATCACTGGCCTGCCCAGCTCCTCGTCCTCCCTTCCCAGTCACTCCTTACCTGGCCTGAGAAGGTAAGGGCAACAGCAGGGGAGTGGAGAAGCATCCTGGGCTGAAATGTCTGCTGCCTCAGTATGGCTGGAGCTTCTTCTGGCTGTGATGACCCAAAGGGGTGTCACACAAAGGCATCACAGTCAGATAAGCAAGAAGAGTCCCTGTATTAACTCCAACTTTTCCCCCGATGTCCAGGTTACCTTCAGGCTGGAGAAAAACTCTCCCAGGAACAGCCTTTGGCTGCAGGGAATCCAGTCCAAAACAGGGTAAACACAAACTGTAACTTAAACTCCAAACAAGCCAAACTGAAGTAATTAGTTTGGCAGGGAAGGAGCAAGAATTTCAGACTTGAAAACATGACAAAACTCACATGGAAGACACAAGGAACACAGATAAGCCACAACAACATAAATTGAAGTCACATTTGCTCCCAGCAGCCTGCCGCACACAGCCTACCTTACTTATCATCTTATCCCAACTGTGGCTAATGAAGGGAATCAGGGCCCATTCCTCCCCCATAAGCCATGTGTGACCTGGTCACAACCGAAGCCGGCCGTGGCTCCTGGTGGCTCTGGTGTTTTGTTTTCTCTGGGAAACAGGTCCAAATGGCTCTTTGAGTGTTTAAGGTTGCAGAACCCCTGATGTAGGGAGTGGATTTAGTAGGAGCATTTGGCGGGAGGTTGGTTTAGTTTAACAGGACTTTTATTCCATTTATTTGAGGGCCGATCCGGTTGGACTTAGATGCCGATGAAAGAGAGAGGAATTATGTCCCCGCTTGGCACCTTCTAATTAAACCTGGTGAAAAGGCAGCTGGGCTGGACTCCTTTTTAAGTTTTTCTTCTTCAAGCGTGCCTTTTTTTTTTTTGCAAGCTCTTTCACTTACGTTGTTAAGTGAAAAAGAGCTTCTCCATTCACTTTGCTTGCCAGACGTTTGCAAAAGGGGACGTCATGAAAATAGGCATGCTTGGCAACTGGCTCATACAAGTCATTAAATAAACTGTTGTAAATTGAGGACTGCCTGTATATTTAATTGATCAAGAAAAAAATAATTGTTCCAAGGGTCTTGACATGAAATAATCCAGATAACAGATAATCGGAGTTGGAAGGGACCTTGTAGGGCATCTAGTCCAACCCCCTTCCCAAGCGGGAGACCCTACACCATTTCTGACAGAGGGCAGTCCAGTCTCTTCTTGAAAGCCTCCAGGGATGAAGCTCCCACAACTTCTGAAGGCAGCTTCTGTTCCATGGGTTGATTGTTCTCACTATCAGAAAATTCCTCCTTATTTCCAGGTTGAATCTCTCCTTGTTCAGTTTCCATCCATTATTCCTTGTCTGACCTTCAAAGGTGCTTTAGAAAATAGCTTGACCCCTTCCTCCTCTCTGTGGCAGCCCCTCAATTATTGGAAGATGCTCTCCTGTCTCCCCTGGTCCTTCTCTTCCCTGGACTAACCAGGTCCAGTTCCTGCAACCGTTCATCGTATGTTTTAACCTCCAGTCCCCTAAAATCCTCCTGGTTGCTCTTCTCTGCACTCTTTCTAGAGCCTCAACATCTTTTTTTATAGTGTGATGACCAACACTGGACGCAGTACTCTAGGCGTGGTCTTTCTAAGGCTTTATAGAATGGTATTAGTATCCCCCAATGAAGCTGGATGGACAGAAAAAAAGAGGTAATTATGGGGTGTTGGAAAATAAAACTGTGCAAAGCCTCGAAGAGTTTGAATGCACACGAATGAATCCTTTATCACCAGTCTAGAGAGAAGAATAGCAGTACTTGAGGAGCTGCCAGAAAGAAGAAGGGGGTCCATCTATTCTCCAAAGCACCTGAAGAAGGTAGGACAAGAAGCAATGGATGGAAACTAAAGCAAGGAGAGAAACAACCTGGGATTAAGGAGAAACTACCTAACAGTGAGGGAAATTAACCAGTGGAACTGCTTGCCACCAGATGTTGTGGGTGCTCGATCCCTGGAGGTTTTTAAGAACAGACTAGATAGTCAATTGTCTGAAATGGTTCAGGGTCTCTCCTGCTTGAGCAGGGGGCTGGACTAGATGACCTCCCAAGGTCCCTCCCAGCTCTGTTCTGATTGCGATTGATTGATATTTATGACGGTTGCGAGTGTCCCTGGGATCCCCTTTTTTGCAACCTTCTGACAAGCCACGTTAAGGGGGAAGCAGGATTCACTTAGTGACTGTGTGACTATCTTAACAACAGCAGCAATTCGCATAGCGGCCATGGCCAGAAAAGTCATAAAATGGGGCCGCTAAGCTTGCTTAACAACCACCTCACTGAGCAACGTCAATTTGGGGCTCCGTTGTGGTCTTAAGTCAAGGACCATATCTGTGATGGCCTGTATAGTCCTACCGTTGATTTAACCAGGTCCCACGTGGACAAAATGGCTACATTCCTGCAACGGGGTTAAGCGGATCGATTGCAAATCCAGCAGAGGCATTTACTGCTTGAGTTTGAACAATTTTAATCTCAGTTAGCCTGAAAATATGCGAGGGTGACTTAGCCAACCATAAACAGAGGAATGACGGAGTCTGTCATCTGCACTTCTATCACTGTCTGGTTTGGTTCTGCAACCCAACAGGACAGACACAGACTTCAGAGAGGAACTAGGACTGCAGAAAAAAACAATTACTACCAACCTGCCTTCCATGGAGGACCATGGAAGTCAACAAAACGAGTCAACAAAAGGGCTGTGAAAATATCTACAGACCCCTCACATCCTGGACATCAACTGCTTCAACTCCTTCCCTCAAAACGACATTATAGAGCACTTCACACCAGAACAAATAGACACAAGGAGAGTTTTTTTCTCCTGAACACCATCACTCTGCTAAACAAATAATTCGCTGAACAATGTCCAACTATTTACAAAGTCTGCATTACTATTATTCCTCTACTACTAAATTATAATAACACTTCCTAGTACCTACTCTTCCCACTTATGACCATAACCATGTTGCTTGTATCTTTACAATTTATATTTTTTTATTTGTTTCCTAGTATGATTTGATTGCTTATTCTACCCTATGACTATCATTAAGTGTTGTACCTGATGATTCTTGACTCTTGATGAAGGTATCTTTTCTTTTATGTACACTGAGAGCATTTGCACCAAGACAAATTCCTTGTGTGTCCAATCACACTTGGCCAATAAAGAATTCTATTCTATTCTATTCTGTTCTATTCTATTCTATTCTATTCTATTCTATTCTATTCTATTCTATTTTTCTAGTATGATTTGATTGCTTATTGTACCTTATGACTATTATTAAGTGTTGTACCTGATGATTCTTGACTCTTGATGAATGTCTCTTTTCTTTCATGCACACTGAGAGCATTTGCACCAAGACAAATTCCTTGTGTGTCCAATCACACTTGGCCAATAAAGAATTCTATTCTATTCTATTCTATTCTATTCTATTCTATTCTATTCTATTCTATTCTATTCTATTCTATTCCATTCCATTCCATTCCATTCCATTCCATTCCATTCCATTCTATTCTATTCTAATTCTAATTCTAATTCTAATTCTAATTCTATTCCCTATTCTATTCCATTCCATTCCATTGTATTCTATTCCATTCCATTCTATAAAAAAACAAAGTTTACCGTAATTCACAGTTATTGTGCCATTCCCAAAATCACCTTTTTGGGGGGTGGGGGGGTGGGGGGCCGGGGGTAAAAGGTGAAAGGAATTAGGTGAAGGGGAACAAATAGGAGTAACATCTTTCCAGACTCATTTTTCAGAATGACATAAGTGGCATGTAAATTTAATAAATAAATAGATAAATACATACATACACCTTTCACCTCTGAAATTTCCCCACCAGTCAAATCCTTTGAACTACAGGCAGTCCTTGACTTGCAACAGTTTGCTTAGTGACCATTCAAAATTACAACGGCACTGGAAATAAAGTGACCTATGACCCTTTTTCACACTTACGACCGTTGAAGCATCCTCGCGTTCCCATGATCAAAATTCAGGTGCTTGGCAACAGGTTCGTAGTTACGATGGTCACAGTGTCCCGGGGTCATGGGATCAGAAACCATTCGACCATCGTATTGCTAGCTTAATAAGTACAATGATTCATTTAACAACTGTGGCATGAAAAGTCATAAAATGGGGCAAAACTCATTTAACCCATGTTTTTACTGAATAACGTGAGTTTTAGGCTCAATTGTAGTTGTACGTCGAGGACTGCCTGTATACCGGATAACAGATAATCAGAGTTGGAAGGGACCTTGTAGGTCATCTAGTCCAACCCCCTGCCCAAGCGGGAGACCCTACACCATTTCTGACAAATGGCAGTCCAATCTCTTCTTGGAAGCCTCCAGGGATGAAGCTCCCACAATATCCAAAGGCAACTTCTGTTCCATGGGTTGATTGTTCTCCCTGTCATAAAGTTTCTCCTTATTTCCAGGTTGAAAAATCTCTCCTTGATCAGTTTCCATCCTTTCCACCCTGGAGGGTTCAAACTTGGTGACCTTAAGACTTGCGAACTTCAACTCCTAGAATTCCTCAGCCAGTTGGGTGAGGAATTCTGGGAGTGGAAGTCTGATTTGCACCTGGTTCCCTCGAACCAGTATTTGGACAATGGGCTGGCCCCGCCCACCCTGCCCCTCCCCTCCCCGGAGCCTCCACAAGGCCCATTTTCGAGGCAGGTAAGTGCAAGATCCACGCGGAGGCTCTGGGAGGAGGACAAACAGGCCTTCCCAAGTACCGGAAGTCACAGAACGGGCCTGTTTCTGGCTTCTGGAAGGTCTCTGGAGCCTGGGTGAGGCTGGTTTTGCCCTCCCAGAGTCCTGAGGGAAGCCTCGGGACTCTGGGGAAGGCAAAGGCCACGCCCACCATGGCCACGCCCACCCAGCAACTGGGCAGCGAGCTGGTTGCGGAGATTTTTGAATCCCACCCCTGGTTTAGGCTGTTGTATAGTTTCCATTCCCTATAGAAGACATCCAGGGTGTGTTCCGCTAATACTTCTTACTTCCATGCACAGCATTTTAAGACATAGTTACTTATAAGTTAAGTCTTATTTATTAAGGAAGCTCCTGAATAAAAGGACAGCCCCTTTAAAGGGAAGACATAACGCCTTCCGCTAGTTGAGGGGCTGTCATAGAGAATAGGAGATTGACATTTCTACGAAATACCCCGAGAACAGGGCAACAGATAATAATCAAAGTTAGAAGGGACCTTGTAGGTCATCTAGTCCAGCCCAAGTAGGAGAGCCTACACTCTTTCTGACAGATGGGAGTCCAATCTCTTCTTGGGAGTCTCAAGTGGTGACAAGAAGTAACAGAAGTTCATTCAAGGAGAGAAACAACTTAGAACGAAGGAAGAATTTCCTGACGGTGAGAAAAAAAATTTAATCCCTGGAACGACTTGCCTTCCCAAATGATGGGTGCTCCGTCCCTGGATGTTTTCAAAAACAGACTGGACAACCATTTGATGGGATGGTGTGTAAGGTACTCCTGCCTTGAGCGGAGGGTTGGACTAGATGACCTCGGAGGTCTGTGTTCTAACAATAAAAAGGGAAGAAACCAAGGGATCCTGAACCAATATCCCAGAGCCCATGCTCCAACGCCATTGAATGGGGACTTACTTAAGGGTTGGTGACACGAGAAAGCCAACGCTGAAGTCCATATCGATCAGAAAAAGAGCTGGAAAAGGGACCTTGGAGGCCTTCTAGTCTGACCCTCTGCTCAAGGCAGGAGACCCTACATTGCTCCATCATCTATCATCCCTAATGGAGCCTGGCGGTGCGGGTCCAAGGACGTCTCCAAGGACGAAGCGCGCGCGCAGCTTCTAGTGGCCAGCTGTCCCACCGGTGAAGCGTCCTCCTGCATCGTTCTCCTTTCATTCCAGGTTGCTCGTTTCCATCCACCGTTTCTTGGTTCGCCTCACTTTGCTTTGGAAAAAGAAATCCCTTGGCTGTTGATGGGGCCGGGGAAAGAGAAATGCGTTCGCAAAACAGCCTCGTTTCTAACTCTTACCGTGCTCCGATCCCCCTTAACCCGTTTTGTTTCCCCTTCTGATCAAGTAAACAAAATAAAAAACAGACAAGACAGCTATTTCATTTTATTGCAATTCCCAGATCAAAAAGATCCGGCAGAGGTTGTCCAAAAAAAAAAAAAAAAGTTTAAGGAGCATCTGGTTGTATTTTCCTCTCCTCTGAAACACACAACACACAGATACACACACACACACACATGCACACAGAGGCCCCCCCACCACATCCCACAAGCCTTGCCTCCCAGGGATCCAATCTCAAGGTACCCACCTAATTCTGCAGTACAATTAAAAGGCTCAGGAGCTTCCCCGAGGTTTCTCCGCAGCTTTCTAAGGTTCTTCCTTCCTAGTCCAGCTGCATCCAGCCGTGAGAAGTTTCCCCCTTGGGAAGGAGGGTGGGTGGGTTGGAATGGGCTGGACTAGCTGACCAGCAGCCTTCCAGAGGAGGAGTGGGGGGGGGAGAAGAACCAGTGGAGAAGGCGGGGTGGGGGGAGAGAGAATTAAGTCACCCGAGGAAGCGAGTGGCTGAGCAAAACTATTTCTCACAGATGTGTCTCCGGGCAGGCGGGCTGAGGAGCTGATCCTCCGCGTGAAATCCTCGCAAGCACATGGGATTTTAGCCGGGGAGAGATTTTATAGCCAGGAGGTGGGTGGAGTGGGGTGGAGCAGGGGTGTGTTTCGTTCTCCCCGGTGCCAAAATTTCGCGTGATTTACAGAGGAAACAGAGTGGGAAGGGTTCTTGGAGGTCATGGAGTCCAACCCCCCCCTGCCCAAGCAGGAGACACCCTGCACCGTTTCTGACAGAGGGCAGTCCGGTCTCTTCTTGAAAGCCTCCAGGGAGGAAGCTCCCACAACTTCAGGATAACGGAATAATAACAGATTAATAGAGTTGGAAGGTACCCTAGAGGTCATCTAGTCCAACCCCAAGCAGGAGACCTTACACCATTTCTGACAGAGGGCAGTCCAGTCTCTTCTTGAAAGCCACCAGGGAGGAAGCTCCCACAACTTCTGGAGGTAAGCTGTTCCACTGATTAGAATAACGGAGTTGGAAGGGACCTTGTAGGTCATCTAGTCCAACCCCCACTGCCCAAGCAGGAGATCCTACACCATTTCAGACAGATGGGAGTCCAATCTCTTCTTGAAGGTCTCAAGTGATGAAGCTCCCACAACTTCCAAAGGCCAGCTGTTCCACTAGTTGATTTTTCTCACTGTCAGAAAATTTCTCCTTATTTCCAGGTTGAATCTCTCCTCGATCAGTTTCCATCCATTGTTCCTTGTCTGGGCTTTGGGTGCCTTGAAAAATAGCTAGACCCCTTCTTCCTCTCTGGCAGCCCCTCCCTCAAATATTGGAAGGCTGCTCTCCTGTCTCCCCTGGTCCTTCTCTTCCCTAGACTAGCCAAGCCCAGTTCTTGTAACTGTTCATCGTATATTTTAGTCTCCAGTCCCCTCATCCTCCTGGTTGCTCTTCTCTGCACTCTTTCTAGGGTCTCAACCTCTTTTTTATAGTGTGGTGACCAAAACTAGATGCAGAACTCTAGGTGTGGTCTTACTAAGGCTTTACAGAGTGGTATTAGTACCTTCTGTGATCTTGATTGTAACTACGGGTGGGATTCTACCAGTTCGCACCTATTTGCTAGAACCGATTGTTAACATTCTAAGCAGTTGGGAGAACCGGTTGTTAGAATAAATTACAGGGCTAATCCTGTAAGGAAGGCAGGAAGGAAACATTCTGGTGTTGCTTACAGAAACTGCCTCTCCGTTACCCCTTATTACATTCTTGGCAGGACGAGACTTGCTATCTCAGGAACTTCTCTGGAGTCTTTTTTCCCCTCCTTTGCTGGTACTTTGCTTGTGTGGAGAGACCATTCAAAGTTTCAATGGCACTGAAAAAAGTGACTTATGACCGTTTTTTACACTTACGACTGTTGCAGCATCCCCACAGTCATGAGAGGCCAGGCGAGGAGATGCGTGCCTCGATGTGAGTGATGTTGAGTTGACCACACCCAGCCAGTCACCTGACCACCAAGCCACACCCACCCAGTCACATGACCACCAAGCCACGACCACCACCTAAGCCACGCCCACAGAACTGGTTGTTAACAATTTGAATCCCACCACTGATTGTATCCCTCTGTTAATGCAACTTAGGATTGCGTTGGCTTTTTTGGCGGCGGCTGCACATGGCTGGCTCCTATTTAGCGGGTTTAATTTACCTCATCTGGTTTCCTGGTAAGATTGTCGATGCATTTTTCAGCTCAAGGAATTAAGCTCAAATTGAGATAGGTTGTTGTTGTAAAAAAAAAAAAAACCCGCCTTTTATAAAGATGTACTTTTTAGGAAAAGGTTTTATAATTTTAAAAATAACGCAAACTGAAACCAGAGAGAGAAAAGAAAAAGAAATATACAGTGCAGATAAAAGGAGGGGAGAGGAGAGGACGAGAAGGAAGGAAGGAAGGAAGGAAGGAAGGAAGGAAGGAAGGAAGGAAGGAAGGAAGGAAGGAAGAAGAAGGAAGGAAAGAGGAGAGGGAAAGAGAAGAAGGAAAGAGGAGAGGAGAGGAGAGAGAGGAGCCGAATGCAGGGGATCAAAGGAGAAGGAGAAAACGACAAAAAAAAAATTAAATAAGCAATTGCCAACCTTCCTCGCAATAACTACAAGCAAATTATTGACGCTCATCCCCATGAACTTATATGCATGAATCACTTCTTCCCTGAATATTCCCAGCAATTCATAAATCCAAACATCATTGACATTTTTCTCCAGATGTTGGCTAAAAAAATAACAAAGGGATTCCAGAATTTTATAAAAGTCTTTCCTGTTTTAGTCCTGATCAAACAAGTCAACTTTATATTCCTTCCTTTTGCTTCTAATAGTCTTTTTAACTGAGAGAGGGAATTATTTTTCCTTTTTAGATCTCATCTGTAGCAAAGAAGATGCTTTCTAAGACTGAGCTGCAACTGTGTGTAACCTTCAAAATATTATTCCACATTGTTGGTTTAGGAACTGTATGGGAGCTCTTACAGTTAAGCACACCAGCTATTTCAAAACTAAATCCGATGTGACGATTGATGTGACAAGTGTAATGACGCAAAGAAAAATATGAAGGGGAAAAAAAACCCAACAAATGTTATGCCTTTGTATTTCAGCCCTGCCACAACAATAGTAGTAATAACAACAGTAGTATTTTGGCACATATATTTTAGGACGGGAAAATGCACTGGAAATAAAGCCAGGTTGGATGGCTGGCACAATTCAGGATCAATACTTTCAGACTAAAAATCTTTTTCCATTGCTCGCTGTTTAAAAAAGAGGTTTAGAAGGTATTTAAATAACCCACAGAGCACCCTTTTGTGCATAGGTCAAGATAAGCAGAGCTGAAGACACAGTAGCCACAGCGGCAGGGTCTTTGAAACAACCAGTTTATTTATGTGGTGCCTAATTTGTGAAACTCACAATCACAAAATGGAAAGATGGATTGGATGGGTGGATATTGAATAGAGGAAGAAATGGATAATACTTAGCTAGTAAGCTAAATAACTTGCTAGATGATAAATAGATGGTAGATATTGATTTCACAGATAATCAGAGTTGGAAGGAATCTTGTAGGTCATCTAGTCCAACCCCCGCCCAAGCAGGAGACCTTACACCATTTCTAACAGATGACAGTCCAGTCTCTTCTTGAAAGCCTCCAGGGATGAAGCTCCCACAACTTCCGAAGGCAACTTCTGTTCCATGGGTTGATTGTTCTCACTGTCAGAAAGTTTCTCCTTATTTCCAGGTTGAATCTCTCCTTGTTCAGTTTCCATCCATTATTCCTTGTCTGGCCTTTGGGTGCCTTGGAAAATAGCTTGACCCCTTCCTCCTCTCTGGGACAGCCCCTCAAATATTGGAGCATTGCTCTCCTGTCTCCCCTGGTCCTTCTCCTCACCAGACCAGCCATGCCCAGTTCCTGCAACCATTCATTGTATGTTTTAGCCTCCAGTCCCCTCATCATCCTGGTTGCTCTTCTCTGCACTCTTTCTAGAGTCTCAACCTCTTTTTTATAATGTAATGACCAAAACTGGATGCAGTTCTCTAGGTGTGGTCTTACTCTTACTAAGGCTTTATGGAGTGGTATTAGTACCTCCCTTGATCTTGATTGTATCCCTCTGTGAATGTAACATAGGATTGCATTGACTTTTTTGGCTGCCGCTGCACACGGCTGGCTCCTATTTAGCTGGTTGTCCACTAAGACTCCAAGATCCCCCTCCCAGTTCCTGCTATTGAGCCTGGTTTCACCCAGTCTATGTTTGTCCTTTGGGTTTTTCCTGCCTAAGTGCAAGACTTTACTTTTCTCTACATTGAATTTCATTTTGTTAGATAGGGCCCAGTGTTCTAGTCTGTCGAGGTCCATCTGGATCTTGAGCCTAATCACCTAGGGTGTTAGCTATTCCTGACAAGTTAGTATACTAGATAGTTATATAGATGATAGCTAGATAGCTAGAAGATAGATAGATAGGTAGGTACATAGATAAGATAGATAAATAAATAGATACATACATAAGATAGATAGATAGATAGATAGATGATAGATAGATAGATAGATAGATAGATAGATAGATAGATAGATAGATAGACAGACAGACAGAAAGAAAGAAAGAAAGAAAGAAAGAAAGAAAGAAAGAAAGAAAGAAAGAAAGAAAGACAATCAGATAGATAGATATGGAATAGATAGATATGCATAGTTACTGAGAGATGGATAATAGATAGTTGATAGATCGCAGCTATAGATGACAGACAAACAGATGAACAGATAGAGATAGATGATAGCTAGACAGGAGAGAAGGACCAGGGGAGACAGGAGAGCATCTTCCAATATTTGAAGGGCTGCCACAGAGAGGAGGAAGGGGTCAAGCTATTTTCCAAAGCACTTGAAGGCCAGACAAGGAATAATGAATGGAAACTGAAGAAGGAGAGATTCAACCTGGAAATAAGGAGAAACTTTCTGACAGGGAGAACAATCAACCCATGGAACAGAAGTTGCCCTCGGAAGTTGTGGGAGCTTCATCCCTGGAAGCTTTCCAGAAGAGACTGGACTGCCATCTGTCAAAAATGGTGTAGGGTTTCCTGCTTGGGCAAGGGGTTGGACTAGATGACCTACAAGGTCCCTTCTAACCCTGTTCATTTGTATCTGTAAACCAATGCAAACCTCTTCCGTGTCACTCTTGGCATCTCGGCTGTAGCCTCGGTTTGCCCAGGAAATCCAATGTCATGTGGCCATGATTGAGGCCAGATTCTTCCACCCCACACACCATCCAGATGTGGGGGGGATTAAATGGGTTTCCATCCTGGCTGAACCTCGGTGACAATGGAGGGTTTTATGATGATCCCAGCACCTCTGCGTGAGGTCAGAGAACAGGGCTTCCGTTTGTCCATTTTAGCAAAAAAATGACCCTTTTGCTTTGCCAAAATGTCTGATATTACTCACGGTCCTAAGACACTTTTATTAGCTGCCGTCTGGATAAAAGAGGCATCTGCCGTTATTATTCATCCGGCGCAAAGGGTTGAGCGGAGGCTGGAAATATTTAAGTCAATAGGATGGGAAGGAGAGAGGCTGAGCCAGTTCAAAAGGAGATCCTGAAAACAATCTTTTCTACTGTAGGTGGAACAGGTCGACCCAACTGGGAATCCGCTAATCCCTCCCAAACATAATCAAGGGGTTATTTCAATGATGTATTCATTTATTTGCACCAGGACAAATTCCTTGTGTGTCCAATCATACTTGGCCAGTAAAGAATTCTATTCTATTCTATTCTATTCTATTCTATTCTATTCTATTCTATTCCATTCCATTCCATTCCATTCCATTCCATTCCATTCTATTCTATTCTATTCTATTCTATTCTATTCTATTCTATTCTATTCTATTCTATTCTATTCTATTCTTTCTTTATTCAATAGGCATCAGGCTTTTGTTATTTTTACAAATAAGTCAAGGTGACAAATGTATCCACCCCGTCTTCCTATTTTCCCTCACAACAATCTTGCAAGGTAGATTGGGCCGAGAGAGAGGGACTGGCCCGAAGTCCCCCAGCTGGCTTTCATGCCTAAGGTGGAACTAGAATTCACCATCTCCTGGTGATTAGCCCAAAGTCACCCAGCTGCCTTCATGTCTAAGGCAGGACTAGAACTCACCATCTCCTGGTGATTGGCCTAAAGTCACCCAGCTGGCTTTAATTTCTAAGACACAACTAGAACTCACCGTCTCCTGGTGATTGGCTCAAAGTCACCCAGCTGCCTTCATATCTAAGGCAGGACTAGAACTTACCATCTCCTGGTGATTGGCCTAAAGTCACCCAGCTGGCTTAACTAGAACTCACCGTCTCCTGGTGATTGGCCCAAAGTCACCCAGCTGGCTTTCATGCCTAAGGTGGAACTAGAATTCACCGTCTCCTGGTGATTGGCCCAAAGTCACCCAGCTGACTTTCATGCCTAAGGCAGGACTAGAACTCCCAGTCTCCTGGCGATCAGCCCAAAGTTATGACCCTGGGTTGCTGCAACCGTCATAAATGTGAACCCATTATCAAGCCTCCGAATGTCAATCACGTCACTACGGGGATGCTACAATGGTCGTAAGTGTGAAAAACAATCCTACGTCACTTTTTTTTCCCCAGTGCCGTTGTTACTTTGAACGGTCCCCCAATGAATTGTTGTAAAGTTGAGCACTACCCTGTACAGAAGGGAACCTTTCGGGATTGCTTTTGGACCACCGATTTTGAACGGAACTCGATCTTGTGGTGTTAAGATAGCAGTGGATCCGTCGGGATCTTGAGCACTTTCTGTCTTCTGTCCCTGGAGATCAGACTAGTCTGTCATCTTTTTCTAGATTCCCAGATTCCCTCGGAGTCCTTTTAAGACAGGACCAGGCAGCCATTTGTCCCAAATAGCATAAATTCTCCTCGAAGGATCCTTCCGGCTCTATTCTATCCTATTTCATTTTCCTGGCAGAACACCTTCCGTTACACCTTCCTGTGCAAATCCTGCACAACAACACACACTCCCCTTTCCACCACTGCTTTCATCTCAGATGTTTCCTGCCGTGGGTTTTATTTGCTTTCGTCCTTTTTATTTTCATGGGTTTATTTCCCGCCTTTATTTTTATTTTTACAAATAACTCAAGGCAAGGAACACATCCAACAGACTTGCCTCCTCCTGTTTTCTGCACAACCACCTTGTGAAGTGGGTTGGGCTGAGAGAGAAGGACTGTCCTGTCTCTCCTTTTTCGTTCTGTCCTTCTCTTTTCTTTCTCTTTTCTCTCCCTCCCTCCCTCTCTCTCCCTCTGTTTCTCTCTCCCCTCTTTTTTCTCTCTTTCTCTGTCCTTTTCTTTTCTCTCTCTTTGTCCTCTTTTTTTCTTTCTCCTTCTCTTTTCTGTCTTTTTCTGTCTTTTGCTTTTCTTTTTCTTTCTTTTTTCCCTTCTCTTTCTCTCTCTCCCCTCTTTCTCTCTCCTCTTCCACACTCTTTCTCTCTACTTCTCTTCCTCACCCTCTCTTTTCCTTCTTTCTCTCTCTCTCTCCTCTCCCTCTCTCCTTCTCTTTCTCACCCTCTTTCCTCTTTCCTCACTCTCTTTCTTGTTCTCCTTTTCTCTCTCCTTTCTCTCTTGTTCTTTCTCTCTCTACTTCTCTTTCCCCCTCTCATTCTCTCATCTCTCATCTCTCTCTCTCTCTCTCACACACACACACACACACGGACTGCTTCATGTACCAGCCATAAATCATTCTGTCTTTTCTTCGGTGGAGGAGATTAGAGATCCGACTTCACCTACTTCAAGCTTACAGAGTTTTTATTCCCATACTAGCTGGATACCCGTGTTTCAGTACGAAACTATGTTAGGCTTAGTTTTTGGGGAGGAAAATAAGGGGGGGCGAAATTCTGCCTCTGCCTACCAGCATCCACCACTATTCATCTGGCTGGCGTCCTGTCAGTGTGTGAGAGAGTTGAGGGCCGTTTGGAAACTGAAAGAGTATTTGCTGTGTGAGCAAGAAGGAGACAGCAAGGAGCCTGGGCGTGGCTTAGCTCAACTGTTCTATACTAAAGCTGCTTGGTGCTGTTATGAAACTGAAACTCCTTTGCTTGTGTTTTGCATTTGGAAGAGATTTCTTTTTTTTCAGGTGGGGAGAGGGGAGTAGAACTCCTTAGCATCAGAGCATGTTAATGATAATAATATACAAAATACTAATTGTCTGATGATCATTTCGAAAAATCCTTTCTTAGTGAGCACCTAGAAGCCGAGAGGAACATACGTGCCAAATTTCAAGTTTGTAGGCTTTATGGTGTCATGCCCCAGTTGGAATCTGATTCTGAGGGAGAAGTGGAACAGCTGACAGGGAGTGTGGCTCCAGTGGCTGTGGAGGAAACTGGGGAAGGGCACAGGCCGGCTGGGCATTCAGAGGAAGACCTAGGCCCATCCCCTCT
This sequence comes from Pseudonaja textilis, assembly GCF_049901715.1. Lineage (NCBI taxonomy): Eukaryota > Metazoa > Chordata > Lepidosauria > Squamata > Elapidae > Pseudonaja > Pseudonaja textilis. The sequence continues at coordinate 3,822,895 of NC_141996.1, read as the reverse complement.
TTATCCTAGAGCACGCAGGGAGGAACGGATAAGGGAGCAACGTAGTTTACGGGGAGGAAAGGGCCCTGTTCCCCTCCATGGGCTGCAGCTGGGAAGACTGTTTACAGGGGCAAACTGCACATGGCAAAGTTGCTGGAGGCAAAGCGTGCATGACTTTTGTCGAGGCTTATCTGGGTTTTGGCATCCTCCCAACTGTGGGTGCCGAGTTATCTTTTGGAAGTCTGCAATTTTATTATCCTGGCCTGTCATGTTAATGACTTCAGCGTGGTTTGTGTTCGTTTCTTAATTTCTAGTTATCTTTACTTTGGGTTTGGACTGCATTTCTTCCCTTTGTAGACTGTTTTTGGAAGGGTTTGATCTCCCGCCGAAGATAATTAGACATTGTGGGCCAAGTTGAAGGCATTAAAGGGAATTTGTCTACTTTGGTGACTGTGATTTTTGTGCCATGCCCCGAGTCATCACATACGGTTCTGGAGATTTTGTGATGATGCATGAGTAGTCTTTCACTTTTATAGATAGATAGATAAATAGATAGATAGATAGATAGATAGATAGATAGATAGATAGATAGATAGATAGATATAGATATAGATAGATATAGATATAGATATAGATATAGATATAGATATAGATATAGATATAGATATAGATATAGATATAGATAGATATAGATATAGATAGATATAGATAGATATAGATATAGATATAGATATAGATAGATAGATATAGATCTATCTATCTATATCATCTCTCCTTTCATCATCTCTATCTATCTAGATAGATAGATAGATAGATAGATAGATAGAGATGATGAAAGGAGAGATGATAGATAGATAGATAGATAGATAGATAGATAGATAGATATAGATATAGATATAGATAGATATAGATAGATATAGATAGATAGATATAGATAGATATATAGATATAGATATAGATATAGATAGATAGATAGATAGATAGATAGATAGATAGATAGATAGATAGATAAGATAAGATGCCACTGGAAAAAGGCCTACAATGTATGAATTGGCCATCCAGAATTGTCACGGGTGCACATGGGAGAGTGACGTGCCAGAATTTGGCGAAAGAGACGGACGACTTTTGGGAGAAATTGTGGCAACATCCTGAATGAATCTGATTGCACAGAAATCATTTGGCGGCCGAGTGGTGTGCATGAATGTGTGAGGATAAGATAATGGAATTTTAAAAATGGGATTTTGGGAAACTCAGGAATGAACGCGAACGGCCTCTGTTTTCTAGCTGTTTAGAAAAAGCGTTGTTTTGAATGCACACTTAAAGCCATCCGTCGCACGGCAAAAAATAAACAGAACTCAAAAAGCATAAACAGTTTGGATTCTTTTCGGAAGCATGGATAAATACAAGGGATGGAAGAATGGTGCAAATATCGCCGTGTGGATGGGACCAATTCTCTTAGGGGAGGGTGAAACAAGGACGTTTGAAATTCCAAATGAAAAGATACCATCGTAGAGTCTGAGGGCTGGAAGGGAACCTGGAGGTCTTCTAGACCAACCCCAAGGCAGGAGCTCTCCCCTTACGGCCACAGTTGAGACCAGAATTTCCTGTTAAGCAAGGCAGTTGTTAGGTGCTCAATTTTACAATCTTTTTTTTTTTGGCCGTGGTTGTTAAGCGAATCTCAGAGCCATTAAGCAAATTCCCTTGGCAACTGGCATTTACTTGTGACAGTTTCAGCGTCCCCATTATTTACAAAGTTCCCAGTCTGCTTCTGACAAGGAAAGTCAATGGGGAGAAGCCTGATTCACTTAACAAGCGTGCACAGATAGTCTTTGACTTACAGCAGTTCGTTTAGTGACCACTCAATGTTACGACGGCACAGAAAAAAAGTGACTTATGGCTGTTTTTCATACTTGCAGCATCCCTGCGATCAAAATTCAGCTGTTCGGTCGCCGATTCATATGTACTAGCAGTCAAGCAGTGATGCCCTGTTGCAACCTTCCGACAAGCAAAGCCAGGTTTGCTTAACAACCATTTTACGAACTTAACTGTAGTGATTCACTTAATAACAGGTGGCAAGCAAGGTCATAAAACGGGACAAAATCCCATTAACAAATATCTCATTGAGCAACGGGCATTTGGGGGCTCAATTGTGGTCATAAGTCGAGGACTACCTGCAATTCATGTAATCCCTGTGGCAAAAAAAAATGACTCGCTTAGTGGCTGCACTGCTTAGTGACAGAAGCTCTGATTCCAATTGTGGTCACAAGTCGAGAACCACCTGTTCACCATCATCTCCAGGTTAATCTTTTTAAAAAAATATATTTATTTTTATTTTAATTATAAGAATACAACACGGTGCAGCCGATCTGCCATTGCAATTGTGATGCACGTACACATTTTACTTCATCATTTACAATCTCCTTGTTTGATATATTATTTACTAATTATTTTAATCATCATAGCTATTCAGGTTCTGACCTTGCCTTCTTCTATGCAACCACTGATAGAATTTATTCCACGTTTTATAGTACTCCGATTCTCCCTTATTTTTTAATTTTGAGGTTAACCTGTCCAATTCTGCACAGGCCATAATTTTCCTTATTATCTCTGTTCCTGGCGGTATGATTTCCTTCTTCCAGTATTGCGCATATATTATTCTAGCTGCCCTCAACACATGTACTATCACAGTGGTGGGTACAGCCTTTTGGGCTCCTGTGCCAACAGCACCCAGAAGACAATACACACACACCCATGCCCCCTGCGCATGCGCTGCACAATCGCCTCCTGCTGCCCCCTTCCTGCACTGAGCCTCCCGGCTGATTTTTGGCCCATTTGCGGCCTTTTTCACCTCGCAGAGGCTTGAGGGAAGCCCTGCAGCCTTTGCAGGCTGAAAAATGGGTCCATTTTGCCACTTCTGGTATTTCCGGAAATACATGAAGTGATGAAACGGGCCATTTTTCAGCCTGCAAAGGCTGCAGAGGCTTCCCTCAAGCTTCTGCGAGGCCAAAAAGACCCGAAAATCAGCTGGGAGGTGCTCGCATGCACAGTGAGGTAAGTTTGGCTGAGGCTCGCCTGCCCGCACAAATGGCTCTGCCGTGCCACCTGCGACACACGTGCCATAGGTTCGCCATCACCGTACTATCAGATAAATTAAATCTTTCCTATATCTGTCTGGTATTATTCCTAGGAGAAAAAAAATTATGGTTTAAATGGAATACACTCTCCCGCTATTAGTTCCACCCATGTCTGAATCAGTCTCCAATATTTGTTTATTTTTTTTGCAGCATTGCAAGTCCATCACATGTGAAAAGATGTGCCTGATAAATCTTTGCACTTCCAACAATTTGGAGATCTATATTTTTGAACATTTTGGAAGATGTCACCTATAAAATATCTTATAAAGATTTTCTTTGTACGACGTGGCCGATGTTATTTTCTTATTGGTGGTCCAAAGTTGCCATTTAGCCAATTCAATATTATAACTGAATTTTTTTGCCCATGGAATCTAGGTCTGTTTTGGGGTTCAATGGTGAAACCTGAACCCCCAAATTCTCATCCTATGAACACCGTCAACTTCTTGGCCATATTAGGGTATCAGCAAAGGAAATCCAGTCACCAAATTTTTCACCCCGCCAAGTCTTAAAACCCAACCAGAAGCAAATCACTTCCATCCCAGCTGAGTCATTCAAACATTGTGAAAGCACCAATATTCCGCTTTTTTTTCCTCCTCCTCTTCCTTGCGTCACCCTCCATCCGTATGTTTCACATTAGACATTGGAGGGCATGAATAACCTTTGTTTTGATGAATCTGTAAACTACTTGAGAACCTCTTTGGGCTGGGGCGTAAACACTTGAAATGAAAGTTCTTCTCCAATCTAACTTCATCCCTGTTTCCTACTTCACAGCTGATTTGCTTGCAAACCATTTGAACCCCAAAGTGATTAATTAGTAAAGTAAATTCCATAGGGCCAATCCCGCAGAGGTAGAGGAACTGTGATTTAATGGTGGCTCTTGGAAATGTCAGTCTAAACTGGGACTAGAACTCACTGTCTCCTGGTGATTAGCCCAAAGTCACCCAGCTGGCTTTCATACTTAAGGTGGGACTAGAACTCATTGTCTGCAGATTAGCCCAGAGTCACCCAGCTGGCTTTCATGCCTAAGGTGAAACTAGAACTCACCGTCTCCTGGTGATTGGCCCAAAGTCACCCAGCTGGCTTTAATGCCTTAAGGCAGGACTAGAACTCCCAGTCTCCTGGTGATTGGCCCAATGTCACCCAGGTGGCTTTCATGCCTTAAGGTGAAACTAGAACTCCCAGTCTCCTGGTGATTGGCCCAAAGTCACCCAGCTGGCTTTCATGCCTAAGGTGGGACTAGAACTCACTGTCTCCTGGTGATTGGCCCAAAGTCACCCAGCTGGCTTTCATGCCTTAAGGCGAAACTAGAACTCACTGTCTCCTGGTGATTGGCCCAAAGTCACCCAGCTGGTTTTCATGCCTAAGGCGAAACTAGAACTCACTGTCTCCTGGTGATTGTAACACACTTGTTAAGGGAATCTGGCTTCCTCACGGACTTGTTAGAAGTTTGCCAAAAGTGAACACATAACCTTCATAAGTACATGCCAGTTGCCAAGCATCTGAATCTTGATCACATGGCTGTGGGGCTGCCACAATGGTCATAAATGTGAAAAATGTTCGGTTTTTTTTTTCAGTGCCGTTGTGAGGTCAAACCATCACTAAATGAATGGTTGTAAGTCGAGGAGAAATCCATCTCATGCGCCTCTTAGACTCCGTTGGAAACTAGCTGAAACAGGTTTGAGTTGGCCGGCTGAGAGCCAAGCTCCCAGGCTTCATGTAGAGTTTTCTCTCCAGCAGGTTCCAGATGTTTTAAAGCTTGGGAAAAAAATTCTCATCCCGAAGAAATGTCAAGAATTCCGAAATAGGATTTTTTTTTTAAAAAAAGGAGCCGTCTGTTACTCAGAGTGCAACAGAGCGAGGATGAGATAGCCGATGCTCTGGGGAACAAGAAGAGGGGGAAAGGTTTAAGAAAGTTTAAGCCAGGAAAAAGGAAGTTAGAAATAAAAGAAGGGGACATTAGTGAATGATAGAAAGTATGTTAAGATAGAGAGGTCAACAGTGGGGTGATTGTTCTTGGTAGGACAATTAAGCTTACTAGAATTAGAATTAGAATCTTTATTGGCCAAGTGTGATTGGACGCACAAGGAATTTGTCTTGGTGCAAAGGCTCTCAGTATACATAAAAGGAAAAATATATTCATCAAGAATCAAGAATCAACACTTAATAATACTCACAAGGCACAATAAGCAATCAAATCATACTAGAAGAATAGAATAGAATAGAATAGAATAGAATAGAATAGAATAGAATAGAATAGAATAGAATAGAATAGAATAGAATAGAATTCTTTATTGGCCAAGTGTGATTGGACACACAAGGAATTTGTCTTGGTGCAAATGCTCTCAGTATACATAAAAGGAAAAATATATTCATCAAGAATCAATAATCAACACTTAATAATACTCTGCAAGGCACAATAAGCAATCAAATCATACTAGAAGAATCGAATCGAATAGGAATAGGAATAGGAATAGGAATAGGAATAGAAATAGAATAGAATAGAATAGAATAGAATAGAATAGAATAGAATAGAATAGAATTCTTTATTGGCCAAGTGTGATTGGACACACAAGGAATTTGTCTTGGTGAAAATGCTCTAAGTGTGCATAAAAGGAAACATATATTCATCAAGAGTCAATAATCATCAGGTACATCACTTAATAATAGTCATAAGGTACAATAAGCAATCAAATCATACTAGAAGAATAGAATAGAATAGAATAGAATAGAATAGAATAGAATAGAATAGAATAGAATAGAAACAGAAACATTTATTGGCCTTGTGATTGGACACACAGGGAATTGGTCTTGGTGCAAAGGCTGTCAGTGTACATAAAAGAAAAGATACATTCATCAAGAATCATCAGGTATAACAGTTAATTATAGTCAGAGGGGACAATAAGTAATCAAATCATACTAGGAAACAGTCCATATAGAATGGAATGGAATGGAATGGAATAGAATAGACTAGAATAGAATTCTTTATTGGCCAAGTGTGATTGGACACACAAAGAATTTGTCTTGGTGCAAATACTCTCAGTGCACACACACAAAAAAGATCCATTCGTCCAGAGTCAAGAATCATCAGGTACAACACTTAATGATAGTCAGAGGGTACAATAAGTGTACAAATCATACTAGGAAACAGTATAAATCATAAGGACACAAGCGACAAAGTTACAGTCACAAATGGGAGGGGATGGGGGATAAGGAGTGATGAGAAGATTAATAGTAATAGTAGTGCAGACTTTGTAAATAGTTGGACAGTGTTGAGGGAATTGTTTGTTTAGCAGAGTGATGGCATTCGGAGAAAAAAACTCCCCTTGTGTCTAGTTGTTCTGGTGTGCAGGGCTCTACAGCCTCGTTTTGAGGGGAAGAGTTGAAACAGTTTGTGTCCAGGATGTGAGGGTTCTGTAGATATTTTCACAGCCCTTTTGTTGACTCGTGCAGTATGAAGGTCCTACATGGGAGGCAGGTTGGTAGTAATTGTTTTTTCTGCAGCCCTATGTTTAATATTATCACTATAGTTTTGTTAGAATTAGAATTTGAATTGAATTTGAATTCTTTATTGTTATTGTATGTATATACACAGTATACAGATACAGCAAAATTCACATAACACCCAGAGACCAGACTCAACATGCACACACACACATGCCAATCCCCAAACTCACCCCACCCGCCAAAATTCCCCACCCCCTAAAAACACACAAGCATCCACACAACAGACCAAGTAATCCTGTCCAACAGCTCACTGATGGGGGTCCTTTAAGTTCATTGTGAAGTGCAATTATAGCTCTAGGATTAAAAACTGTTCAGAAAACGTGTGGTCCGAGTTTTAATGGTTCTGTATCTTCTGCCAGAGGGCAACAGCTTCAGAAAGATTGTGAGCAGGATGGGAAGAGTCTCTGAGAATGTTGTGCATCTTCCTCAAACAGCGAGATGCGAAGATGTCATCCAGGGCTGGTAGCTGGAGCCCAATTATATTCTGGGTAGTTTTAATGATTCTGTGTAGAGCCTTTTTTGTCTGCTACAGAGCTGCTCCCATACCATGCAAGGACACTCTCAATTGTTCTGCAGAAGTAGATGGTGAGATAGATTTATCTTCCTTTTTTCAAAAAGAAAAGTTTTTTTTTATTTTTATAACACGCAACATAACAAATAAAACCATCTTTCAATTATACAATGTGTCGGTTTGGTATATATATATCATGTGCACAATATCTGCAATTCTTTCCTCCTAAGATTACACTCATAATATATTCTGATCAATATTCCATATCATATTCTCTCACTATTATTCTATTAATTAATTTCAAAATTCATTTCCAGGCTGTCTTTAAAAATATAACCCAATTCTTACTGAAAATAATATTCATAGTATATCTTATTTAAAAATAATCAATTGTAATATATCATTACTGTTATAATATATTTCAATTTCTCACTCTTCTATCTAGCCATTGATGAAATAAATCCTAAATCTTATAATATTACTTTTTCTTCTTGATCTCTAATTGCTAATGTCAATCTACTTATTTCTGCAGATTCCGTTGTTTTCTTCCATTGGAATTTTCTCATTTTTTCCAATTTTGAGCAAATACAATTCTCGCCGCAGGTAAAATATTAATAATCAACGATAGATTTATCTTCCTGATAATTCTTAGGAAGTACAGCCTCTTCTGTGCCTTCTTCGCAAGCATGTTAGCATTCATAGTCCATGAGAGGTCCTCCGAGATAGAAGTGCCCAGAAATTTAAAACTACCAACCCTCTCCACCTCCTCACCATTTATGTACAGTGGTAAATGTACACCTCTCTTCCTCCTGAAGTCAATTATAAGTTCTTTAGGAGGTTTTTTTTTGGTGTTAAGTGTAAGATTATTTTCTTTACACCACAGCGTCAGCCTTTGTACTTCCTTTCTATAAGCAGACTCGTTGTTCTTATTAATGAGCCTTAACATAGAAGATATGTTAAGAGGGAGATATGGAAAGTTTTATCATGTACACGATTACGACTGTAAGATTAGAAAGGCAATATCAAAACAATGTGTACTGTTGTAAATTTTGATGCTTATTGCACAGAGATGTTTGAAACCAGACGAACAAGCTGTTTCATGGAAGATGGAAGATTTATATTAAAGAAAGTTTAAGCCAGAAGATGTTTGGCAAGGGGATGATTGACAGCCCTCGACATATCCCACACAGGGTTCAAATGCACTCAGGGACATGGAAGTGGGTGCTGTCCCATGCATCCAGCCTGCCTCCTACTGGACAGAGATGGGGATGCCTTAATTTGGGAAACCAAAATTAATTAATTGGGAACGAATTTTCCAAGACAGGTCATCCTCAACTTAATGATCACAAGGAAGGAGCCCAAAATTTATATCGCTAAACGAGACGGTCGTTAAGTGAATTTTCCTCCCATTTTTTACGACCTTACTTGCCGCAGTCGTTAGGCGAATCAACCTAAGTGAATCAACAAACGATTCCAGGGGAGAAGCAACCTGGAACTAAGGAGAAACTTCCTAATGGTGAGGACGATGGACCAGTGGAACAGCTTGCCACCAGAAGTTGTGCGTGCTTCATCATTGGAGGTTTTTAAGAAGAGACTGGACAATCATTCGTCTGGAATGGTACACAGCCGTGATGGCGAACCTATGGCAAGTCTAACTGACCTGCACGGCAGATGCGCGTGCCTCCCGGCTGATTTTTGCCCCGTTTGAGGCCGTTTTTGTTCTCCCGGAGTCTCGCGGAAAGCCGCTGCAGCCTCGGGAGGCCGAAAAATGGGCCTTCTGGAAATACCGGACGTGTCAAAACGGGCCCCTTTTCGGCCTCCAAAGGCTGCAGAGGCTTCCCTTGAGGGTGAAAACGAGCTCCAGAGGCCCCCCGGAGACTGAAAATGGGAACTTCCGGTATTTCCGGAAGGCCCATTTTTTCGGCCTGCTGAGGCTGCAGAGGCTTCCCTCGAGCCTCCGGGAGGACGAAAAAGGCCTCAAAGGGGCTGAAAATCAACTGTGAGGTGCATGCATGTAAGAGGGTGGGGCGGAGGTGTTGCACACACATGTGCAGGGGGCGAGCACACTGCATGTGGCCAGGTCGCCCATGCGCATGCTGCACTTTGACACACCGCCACCGACAAGGTTAACCATCCCTGGTCTAGGGTCTTCTGTTTGAGCAGGGGGTTGGACTATAAGACCTCCAAGGTCCCTTCCAGCTCTATTCCGATGGAATCATTGCAGATGTTAAGCTACTCACCTGGTTGTTCAGTGAACGTGGCTTCCCCATTGAGTTTGCTTGTCAGAAGGTTGCAAATTCGACCATCATCAATACGATGTCAACTCATAAAATAGTTCTATGATCTTTTTAAAGTTGCCAACACAAAGGTGGGGGGAGGGTTGAAAGAGCAGTTGCGGCAGCTTGGAAATTGAAAGCGCATTCCATGCATAGTTTTTCAAAGTTAGTTTCCAGGCGACTGAAGTTTCTGCTGCCCAAAATTCTAACTGGAGAGCATGATTGATGACTCTGGGCTAGGGAGGTGTCCCATTGGAGAATATGAATTATGATACACCCAGAGGGTGGGAAAAAAACCAGGGTCAAGGGTGACAATGAATTATGTATCTTAGAATAGGTTCCACCCAGGCAGTGCCGGACATGTTAACTCCCAATAAATCCTTTTGAAGTTTTGGAAGTTTGGCTCGAGACTCAGGATTTAACTGGGGGGAACTGCAGGAATCCTGATTCTTATTTTGGTCGGCTTGCAAATTGAGTGTGGGAGGAAGATTTGGAGCCTGGCAGGAGTAGGTGAACATACTAACTAAAGTAAGGCCTTTGCAGGCAGATTTCTTAACGAGAATTTTAAAAGCCGCAAGCATTTCCGTCGTGGCTTTTAATGGGCTCAACTTGTGACTGCAATCGAGCCCAAAGTTTCTGTTCTTAAGTGAGAACATTTGTCAAGTGAGTTTTGCCCCATTTTAGGCAAGGGAGGGGGAGAAAGGGGTTTGAAAGAGTAGTGCGGCAGCTTGGAAATCGAAAGTGCATTCCACACATGGTTTTTTCAGAGATTGTAACTAGGTGACTGAAATTTCTGCCGTGCAAATATCTAACTGGAGGGCACGATTGATGACTCTTGGCTATGGAGGTGTCCCATTGGAGAATATGAATTACGATACACTCAGAGGGATGGAGGGAAAACCTGGGTCAAGGGTGACCATGAATGATGTGCCTCAGAGTCGGCTATACCCAGGCAGTGCTGGCATGTTTACTCCTAATAAATCCTTTTGAAGTTTTGGAAGTTTGGCTCAAGGCTCATGATTTAATTGGTAGGAACTACCAAAATCCTGACATACCAATCAATTGCCAAGCATCTGAATTTGGATCTATGATGATATTACAATGGTCATAAATGTGGAAAACGGTCATAAGTTATTTGTTTCGATGCTGCTGTAACTTTGAATGGTCACAAAACACATGGCGGTGAGTCCTCAACTTGTGACCACAACTGAGCCCAACGTTTCCATTACTGAGCGGTTGTTAAGGGAGCCATGATTTTTACAATTATTATTTTTTTTTTGCAATGGCGGTTAGGCAAATCACTGCAGTTGTTATGCGAATCATGCGGTTGTTAAGCAGATCCGGCTTCTCCCATTGCCTTTGCTTGTGAAGGTTACCCATGGTGAAAAAACTGGGTGCAAATCGCTTAACAACTGCTTTACTTAGCAACGTTAATTCCGGTCCCAAGTGATTGTAAGTCGAGGAACTGTCTGGATCTGTCTTATCGATCGTCAGTCTTGTGTTAAAATTCTACTTCAGAAATGTATTCCTTGTATTGTCCATGAGGGTTGGGCTAGAAGATCTCCAGAGGTCCCTTCTAATTCTGTTATTCCGTGAAGTGATGTAGGTCCTCTCCTTCTTACTTCCTTTCCTGCTTTCTCTCACAATCTCTCAACCCGTAAAAAGCCATGGACTGACCTCACCGGGACATCATTCAAGAATCCCACACGACCCAATCAAATGCTTTCCATTGATATTTCATTTATTTGCACGTCAAATGCTTTTAAGGCTGATTATTTTTTTCAGAAAAGGAAGGGAGGATTTGGAAGGTGGACAACTCTATGTTAGTCTTTGCGGCGATCCCACCAGCACACAGGCAAGGATTCATTTTATAGAAGGAATGTCTTGCTATACCATACCATACCGGGTGATGCATGTATACAATACCCATGCGGCAGAAGTCAGAACCAGAACTCAGCATCCAGAAGGTCAGAATCAAGAGTCACAGATGCAACATAAACAGAGAAGCAAGATATGACAGAGGAGCAAATATCCAAGGACAAACGAATTCTTAGGTATACAGGTCCGTTGGCGAAGCCATGCCCGGGCTGCGAGCCGTTTGAGCAGGGTGGGATTCAAAAATCCCAGCAACTGGTTCTCTGCCCGGTGGCTGGGGGGTGTGGTCATGGTGGGTGTGGCCTACTGGAACTTCCAGGAGGGCCTTTTCTTGCTTTCCCCAGAGTCCGGAGGCTTCCTCGGGCCTCTGGGAAGGCAAAAACAGCGTCCCCCAGGCTTTGGAGGCCTTCTGGAAGCCAGAAACAGAAACAGGCCCATTTCCAGACTTCTAGAACTTAAGGGAGGGACGTTTTCCGCCTTCCCCAGAGTCCGGAGGCTTCCTCAGGCCTCTGGGAAAGCGAAACAGTGTCCCCCAGGCTGCAGAGGCCCTCCGGAAGTGAGAAACAGGCCCATTTCCAGACTTCTAGAACTTAAGGGAGGGACGTTTTCCACCTTCCCCAGAGTCCGGAGGCTTCCCTCAGGCCTCTGGGAAAGTGAAAACAGTGTCCCCCCAGGCTGCAGAGGCCCTCTGGAAGCCAGAAACAGGCCCATTTCCAGACTTCTAGAACTTATGGGAGGGCTGTTTTTCTCTTCCCAAAGCCTCCTGCACTTGCCTGCATTCCAAATGGGCCGCGTTGAGACTCTTTTTTTAATAAGTTTTTATTTTTTTAAGACAAACACATATATAAGCAAAACATTAAAAAAACATCTTCCATTTTATATACATACCGTGTGTCAGTTGGTTACAAATCTTTTGTGTTATCCTTTCGTAGTCGTTACTCGCAGTTTGAGCGTTGAGACTCTTGGGAGGAGTTGGGCAGGTTGAGCGGGGCCAGCCGGTCGGTTCAACTCCCGGTTTGGCAAACCGGATGTAAATTTAACATCCGGTTCGCCCGAACAGGCCCAAACCGGCTGAATATCACCCCCTGCGTCTGAGTCACCAGACAGCCGTGGTGGGATTCATCCAGTTTGCACCACTTTGGGAGAACCGGTTGTTAACTTTCTGAGCGGTTTGGGGGAACCGGTTGTTGGAAGAAATCATTCGGGCAGAGAACCGGTTTGTTAAATGATTTGAATCCCACCACTTGCAAACAGTCCCCGTTGGCCGACCTGTTACCATGTCCCTTCTAATTCATGAACTCTTTATATAGCGACAAAGACTTTTCCCTCCTCTCTGCACCCATTTTACAGCTCTCAGTTGTGCTGGTCCATAAACTTCCTCTTGGAGACCTTCATGGCAGCCTTAATTTCTCGGGTGATTGTTTCTTGCCAGGGTTGGCTGTGAACAAGGAGGACAAAGGTCAGGTTAGGAGGCTCGTGAGAAGTTCACTGAATGGGAGCAGGGTGAGGAAGATGTCCGAAGGCCCTTTACTACAATTTTACAAAACCTTCTGTCCTTCCCATCTCTTCTCTCCTCCCCTCCCTTTCCCGTTCTTCTTCCTTCCTTTCTTCCTCTTCCCTTTCTTTCTTTTCTCGCCTCCCCTCCCTTTTCCACTCTTCTTTTTCTTTCCTTCTTTCTTCCCCTTTCCCTTCCTTCTTTCCCTTCCTCTTTTTTCCGTCCCTTTCCCTTTTTCCTTCCTTTCCCTTTTCCTTCTTTTCTCCCTTTCCGTCCCTTTTCAGCTCCCTTCCTTCCTTCCTTCCTTCCTTTCTTCCTTCCTTCCTTCCTTCCTTCCTTCCTTCCTTCCTTCCTTCCTTCTTTCCCTTCCTTTTCTTTCCTTTTCCCTTTCCTTCTTTTTCTCCCCTCCCCCTCTTTTCCACTCTCCTTCCTTCCTTCCTTCCTTCCTTCCTTCCTTCCTTCCTTCCTTCCTTCCTTCCTTCCTTCCTTCCTTCCTTCCTCTCTTTTTCCTTCCCCTTCCTTTTTCTTTCCTTTTCTCTTTCCTTCTTTCTCCCCCTCTCTTTTCCACTCCCTTCCTTCCTTCCTTCCTTCCTTCCTTCCTTCCTTCCTTCCTTCCTTCCTTCCTTCCTTCCTTCCTTCTTTCCCTTCCTTTTCTTTCCTTCCCCTTCCTTTTTCTTTCTTTTTCCCTTTCCTTCTTTTCTCCCCTCCCCTCTCTTTTCCACTCTCCTTCCTTCCTTCCTTCCTTCCTTCCTTCCTTCCTTCCTTCCTTCCTTCCTTCCTTCCTTCCTTCCTTCCTTCCTTCCTTCCTTCCTTCCTTCCTTCCTTCCTTCCTTCCTTCTTTTCCCCTTTCCCTTCCTTCTTTCCCTTCCTCGTCTTTTCTTCCCCTTCCCCCTTTTCTTCCTTCTCTTCTCTTCCACTTTTCTTCTTCTCTCTCTTCCCTTCCCTTTTCTCCTCCCTTGCCTTCTTTCCTTCCTTCTTTTGCTTGCAATGATACCTTTAAACAATTTCAAACAACGACTGCCTGTCCCAGATCCTTGGGAAGAACTCGATAGACAGACCGAAAGGCCAAATCCAGTCTAAACATCTCATTGATTGTGTGACCAACCATAATAATATTTACCCGGCTTTTATTTCTGGAGGTTGAGGGAGGGTTTTCGTGAACCCCTTTTTGCCTACTAACCAGTAGGTGTCTTGCAAACCTTTGCCCTGTTTAAAAAAAGGGGTGTGTGAATCCCATAGAATGGGTCTTTTTAAAAAGATTAGTAGCATTTTATTAATATTTCTTTCCCCTCCCCCCAAAAAATCAAATACTTATGTTTTATAAGTCCATTAAAAAAACACAATAATAATAATAATAATAATCCTTCACCACTCAAAAGAAAAGGAAAAACGACAATAAAAGCAAACAACAACCCAATGCAATTAATAAGAATCCGATCATTGATGGAACTAGGAAATGGATCGCTGCTGCTATGCAACTGAATTCAGACTCGGGGTCAAAAGGCTTGGCCCAGTGAAGTCTGATCTTCCCCCTCCTGCAATTAATGATCCACTAGATCATTTCTGGGAAGCAAGAAAGGGCTTTTCCTTCCCTGAATTTCATTATGTAGCTCACGTCAATAATAATAATAAGGCTCATAAAGTGATACAAGAAAGCAAAGTTGGTACTGATGCTGAGAGGAGCCTTGGGTGCAATCCCAGAACAACTGGGATGTTACTATTTTGAAATGGTTTTAAGGATTCGATTGCAACGTATGTTTTTGCATTGTGAGCTACCCAGAGTGGTTTGCTGAGATGGGTAGCTATAGAAATGTAATACATCCATCCAGGGGTGGGATTCAAATTTCTTAACAACCGGTTCTGTGGGCGTGGCCTAGTTTGCGGGTGTGGCTTGGTGGTCATATGACTGGCTGGGGGTGGCTTGTATGTAAATATTATAAATATTTTTTGTAAATATTGAATTTTTTATTTAAAAAAAGCAACTTTTACCCAAAATCAGGCAAAGCAGGCAGGCAGATGGAGTTGCTCACAGAATCACAGATTCACTGAGAGATCTATCTTTCTGCAATCTGCTAGCTGAGCCTGCACTGAAAAATAGAAGCTTCAGTCCTAAGGAAGCTTCGGTTCTGCTTTTAGATTAGCTAGAAAGCAAGAAATCCAACGATTTCCTAAATCTAATCTAATCTAAATCTCACGGCACAAGGTAAACACACCCAAAAGTTGTTTTATAAAGACTGGGTGAAACCAGGCTTACTAGCAGTGACCGTGAGAGGGATCTTGGGAGTCTTAGAGGAGTTTTTGGTGAGTTACATGATTCTTATTATTTGGGAACTAATCCCCTCGGAGGCTAACGGCTATGTTATCCGATTTTCACAATGGCGCTCCCTGAGTGGATTGTTTATCTAGCTTGCCAGACTTTTACCAGGTGTGAAATTCTCTTGGCTGAATGCCCAGAAGTTCAATTAAACCTATTAAGATCTTTCCCTGGCTGTTGTCCTTCTGAGGTTATGGGGGGGCTCTCCGAGCCACACAGGGTCTTATCTAGGGCCCCCAGCAGCCCACCCCTGGATATGAACCAAGTGTCTGAATTTTGTTCACACGCCCACGGGGAATGTTGCAGTTGTCGTAAGTGGAAAGAAAACGGCTGCGAGTCACTTTTTGCAGTGCCGTTGTAACTTTGGGGGGTAACCTTTAGTGTAACCGTCACTAAATGGAACAGTTGAAAGTTAAGGACACGACTGGACAGGGGAATCTGTACCTTCATTCCAGGGCACCCCGCGAACCTTCTTACCTTCAGTTCTGTCTTCCCTCTGAAGTTGATTTTGTAACCTTCTTTGAGATTGTGAAGGATCCTCATGGTATTTTGGCTGATGTGAATCCTGTAGGCTGATTTTATTTTTATTTTTAACAAGAAAGAAAAGGCATATACATACATAAACCCTTATGGGTCTCTTGTATATATGTTTAAAAGCAAGAGAGAAATAAAAGGAGTTAAGCAGAATGAACTCATCTTGGCAATGTTTCCTATATGGTTACTCCGGCAAGGCTGATACATGCCCACTTTGTCATTTTGGGCTCAAACCATGGTTTTCCCCTCGTTACTTTGCTAAGAAAGCTGGTCTATTTCCATCAAGGTCATCTTGCTTGCTTTCTAATATAAGGCTGGCGAGAATGGAGAATAACAGTGTTGGAAGGTACCGTGGAGGTCATCTAGTCCAGGCGTCACCAAACGTTTGAACCTTAGGGACCACCAAACTCATCATTTTAAATCCCGCGGACCAGAAAAGCCCCCCAAAAGCCTGCAGGGAAATTCCCCACCCTGTTTTCCTACCGATCGATCGTTCTTGATTTGGGATCGCAGGATACCGTCTCCAGCTCCGTTCTCAGGGGAAGAGAGAGAGAGGGAGAGACTTTTGGCTCCATGCAAGGAAAGCAGCAGGAGCAGCAGAAGTCTTTCTTTCTCTCCCCCAAACTCCGCCAGAAAGGAGTCTTTGCTGGCGCAGCCTCTTGGAGCAGGAGGCCTTGCAGGGTCCCAAAGACTCATTTCTGGCGGAGTTTGGAGGAGAGAAAGAAAGACTTTTGCTGCTTTCCTTGCATGCAGCCAAAAGCAGAAGAAGAAAGAAATGGAAAGAAGCAGCCCGGTGTCCAGGCCAGGCGCGTGGGGTGAGTGGGGCAAGTCCCCCCCCTCCGCCCTTTCCCCCCCTCCCCTCACTACCTCGTGTTGTTCACAATGCAAGCGACTCAAGCCTTGTGTTCCTGCAGGCCATGTGGGCGGTGCAGCCTTGTGTTTCCGCACAGCCTGGATTAATTGCTTTGGGAGGGGTTAGATATTTCTCTGCAAACCACCAAAATTTTCTCACGGACCACCAGTGCTCCCCGGCCCACTGGTTGGCGACCACTGTTCTATGCAACCCCTTGCTCAACCAGAAGACCATATACCATTCTGAACCAACGGCTGTCCAGTCTCTTCTTCAAAACCTCCAGGGCTGAAGCAGTGATGAGGTCTTCTAGTCCAACCCCTGTACCAGGGGTGTCAAACTCAATTTCATCATGGTTGTGTTTGACATGGCCAGCATGACATCACTTGTGTTGCGGGTGGCGCCTGCAATGGCACGAGCGTTCTGCCAGCGACCTACTCAAAATTTCTCCTACTGGTTCTCCAGGGCTGATCAGAACCCGCTGAATACCACCTCTGCCCCTGCCCTGTACCATTTCCGATAGGTGGCTGTGCAACCTCTTCTTAAAAACCTCCATCGATGGAGCAACCACGACTTTTGGAGGAAAACTATTCCTCTGATGTAATTGTTCGTTCGTTCCAGGTCGGCTCTCTCCTTGCTTATTTCCAGAGGTGGCATATTCAGCCGGTTCGGACCGGTTCTCAAGAACCGGTAGCAGAAATGTTGAGTAGTTCGGAGAACCGGCAAATGCCCCCTCGGACTGGCCCCATCTATTCTCTGCTTCCCATTGAGTCCCAGCTGATCGGCTGGGTCTCCTTTGGTTGCCCTGCAGAGGAGAACGGAGCTGGAAAGCAGGTTAGTGGGGTGGGGAGGGAATGGGGATTTTGCAGTATATTCTTCCTCTGCCTCGTCCACCAAGCCACGCCCACCAAGCCACACCCACAGAACACCACACCCACCAAGCCATGCCCACAGCTGATCGGCTAGGTCTTCTTTGGTTGCCCTGCACAGGAGAACGGAGCTGGAAAGCAGGTTAGTGGGGTGGGGAGGGAATGGGGATTTTGCAGGATATCCTTCCCCTGCCACGTCCACCAAGCCACGCCTACCAAGCCATGCCCACAGAACACCAAACCCACCAAGCCATGCCCACAGCTGATCAGCTGGGTCTTCTTTTGTTGCCCTGCACAGGAGAACAGAGCTGGAAAGCAGGTTAGTGGGGTGGGGGGAGAGAATGGGGATTTTGCAGGATATCCTTCCTCTGCCTCGTCCACCAAGCCACGCCCACCAAGCCACACCCTCAGCAAACCACACCCACGAAACTGGTAGTAAATTGTTTTGAATCCCACCCCTGGTTAGTTCCTATCTATTGCTTCTACCCCACCCTCAGGTGCTTTGCAAAATAGATCAATACCTCCCCCGTCTTCTTGGTGGCAGCCCTTCAAATATTGAAAGACTGTTAGCATGTCACACACACACACACACACACACACACACACACACACACACACACCCTAGTCCTTAATCTCTTCTTAAAATCCTCCAGGGACGGAGAGCTCACAACTTCTAGTGGCAAGTCGTTCCACTGGTTAATGGTTCTCACTGCTAAGAAATTTCTCCTGGTTTCTAGGTTGCTTCTCTCCTTGATTGGTTTCTATCCGTTGCTTCTGATCCTGCCTTCAGGGGCTTTGGGGAATAAGTCAGCCCAGACAAGTTTCAGACCCGAGGCCTTGCCCCCACCTCCACGCCAACATTTCCTTGACACAACACCCAATCCTTACGCAATCCGGTCGACTCTATTCGGGACGCCGTATTCACCGTGTCTCCAAACAGGCAGTACCTGGGCATGGTGAGCGAGGCCTACCACTCCAGCAGCACAGGGGCCTAGAGAAATAGATATATTTTAATTTTTTTGTTTTTCACCTCAGATCGATCTAGGCTTTGCGACCCGAGCATAGGAAATGGCAAAGAAATAGTGCCCGATCAGAAAAGGTGGAGAGACCTGGCCTTCAGAATTGACAAGAGTTGAATGAATAGAAGAGTATATATCAGAATTGGAAGGGACCTTGTAGGTCATCCAGTCCAACCCCCACCCACCCGAGTAGGAGACCTTACACCAGGGCTCTTCAAACTTGACAGCTTTAAGTCTTGCGGACTTCAACTCCCAGAATTCCTCCTCCAGGCATGTTAGCTCAGGAATTCTGGGAGTTGAAGTCCATAAGTCTGAAGTCCCTTGGCCTACACCATTTCTGACAGGTGGCAGTCTAGTCTCTTCTTGAAAGCCTCCAGGGATGAAGCTTCCACAACTTTGGAAGGCAAGTCCCAAAAGGTGCTTTTTTTTTCAAAAGACAACTGGACTTTCTGGTTTTTCTTTGAAGACGGTTCGCTTCTCATCCAAGAAGCTTCTTCAGCTCCTCAGAGCTTTTTCTTGGAAGACATTTTGTTTGTCATCCAAGAAACAAAATGCCTTCCAAAAAAAAAACCAGAAAGTCCAGTTGTCTCTTGAAAAAAAGCACCTTTGGGACAACCATCAGCTGGATGATGGAGAATCTCCATAGACATAACAGATAACAGATAATCAGAGTTGGAAGGGACCTTGTAGGTCATCTAGTCCAACCCCCTGCCCAAGCAGGAGACCCTACACCATTTCTGACAGATGGGAATCCAATCTCTTCTTGAAAGCTCTCCAGTGATGATGAAGCTCCCACAACTTCTGAAGGCAGCTTCTGTTCCATGGGTTGATTGTTCTCACTGTCAGAAAGTTTCTCCTTATTTCCAGGTTGAATCTCTGCATGTTCAGTTTCCATCCATTATTCCTTGTCTGGGCTTCAGGTGCTTTGGAGAATAGCTTGACCCCTTCCTCCTCTCTGTGGCAGCCCCTCAAATATTGGAAGATGCTCTCCTGTCTCCCCTGGTCCTTCTCTTCCCTAGACTAGCCAGGCCCAGTTCCTGTAACCATCCATCGTATGTTTTAGTCTCCAGTCCCCTCATCATCCTGGTTGCTCTTCTCTGCACTCTTTCTAGAGTCTCAGCCTCTTCTTTTATAGGGTGGTGACCAAAACTGGACGTAGGGTTCTAGGTGTGGTCTTACTAAGGCTTTATAGAGTGGTATTAGTACCTCCATACATCTTGATTGTATCTCTCTGCTAATGCAACCTAGGATTGCATTGGCTTTTTGGGCTGCTGCTGCACACGGCTGGTTCCTATTTAGCTGGTTGTCCACTAAGACTCCAATATCCCTCTCATAGTTCCTGCTATTGAGTCTAGTTCTACCCAGTCTATATGTGTCCTTTGGGTTTTTCTTTCCTAAGTGTAGGACTTTCCTTTTCTCCACTTTGTATTTCATTCTGTTAGATAGGGCCCAGTGTTCTAGTCTGTCAATAAGTTTTGTTAAAACTTAACAAAACTTAAGGACTTCAAAATTTATTGCAATCTTGTTTTATCCGTTGTTGGTTTTCTTCCTGTGCGCTGGCACCGAAGCTGCCACGGAAGTGGATCGAAAGCAGAGGTTGGACAGGTACATCCACGATTCTAACAATCGACTGAGGCTGGGACGATTTCACACTGGAGCAGGAATACAGGCCGTCTCCGACTTACAATAGTTCATTCATGATAGCAGTGAAAAAAGTGACTAATCACCATTTCTCACACTTAGCAACAGAAATTGTGTGTGTGTGGGGGGTCAATTGTGGTCGTAAGCCGAGGACCCCCTGTATAGCCTGTCATCTGTGCATCGCAGTTTCCGTTATTCCTTATCCACGGCTTTAAAACAAGCGGGGGAGTCAAAATTAGGATTGGAACTTGAAGCAGAAAATCGTGTCACAGGTGTCACCGGCGATTTGAGTGCCGAAGAGACAAGCAGGCGACAAGAGAAGCCGGTTGGCGGTAAAATTCAAGGCCTCGCTAAGTTTAATACCAGAACGAAAACTTCTCAGGTACTTGCTAAATGAAATCACCCACTGTCGAATATCGTTGAACCCTGAATTGTTTCTCCTGGGGATTATTAAAGGTAAATACCCCCCAAAGATTAAATATTTGACTGTACATTTTATTACGGCAGCAAGAATTGCACTAGCATCAGCTTGGAAAATGTCTACCACACCGTCAGATTGTTTAATAATCCGAAAAAATCTTTGAATGCGCAGAAATGGATAGACTCACCATAGAACTGAATAACAAGGAAGACTCTAAGTATTATGCAACTTGGAACAATTGGTATCAATGGACAGACAGTAGAAACAGGAAAGGTAGAGGTTAAAAATGAGATTATTATTTTTTTTTGTATATGTATGTGATTAATGAGAACCTGTTGAAATGGATGAATATTTGGAAGGTATGGATATAGCCAAGATTATTTTTTGTACTGTCAGAGAATGATGGTGAACTGTATCGACTCATTTTTCTTTTTATAGACGTATTTGTATTTTAATATTTGAATTTCAATAAAGGCTTTTGAAAATTAAAAAAGAAAAAGAAAACTTCTCGTGCGCTAAATCACACTGAAGCAGGAAGAAAGACACCTTGATACCTGAATGCAGCCCCATCCGTATCTTAACGGGCAAATCCGGGATATGTTTCACTTTGAACGCTCCCACTGAGCTGAGGATATCCAGAGACATGTTGGCAACCTCGGCAGCGTGCCTGTGGCCATTGCGTTGTGGGAGCCCCGATGCCACCATATAAGCATCACCGATGGTCTCCACCTGGGAATCAAAAGATGATTTGTATCTCTAAGAGGGGGGAAAAAAAAAAAGAGCCGGAAGTAACAGAAGACACCGAGATCGATGCTGGGGGATATTTCCTGTGGTCAAAGGGTGGGTCGGCTGGGTCTACGTCTGTCAAGTTGTGGGTGCTTGAGCGCCGGAGGTTTTGAAGAAGAGGTTGTCTGAAAATGTATAGGGTTTCCTGCTTGAACAGGGGTTGGACTAGAAGACCTCACAAGGTCCCTTCCAGCTGAATAGAATAGAATAGAATAGAACAGAACAGAATAGAACAGAACAGAACAGAACAGAACAGAATAGAATAGAATAGAATAGAATAGAATAGTGGAATGGAGTGGAGTGGAGTGGAGTGGAATAGAATAGAATAGAATAGAATAGAATAGAATAGAATAGAATAGAATAGAATAGAATAATGGAATGGAGTAGAATAGAATAGAATAGAATAGAATAGAATAGAATAGAATAGAATAGAATATTAGAATGGAATGGAGATAGAATAGAATAGAATAGAATAGAATAGAATAGAATAGAATAGAATAGAATAGAATATTAGAATGGAATGGAATAGAATAGAATAGAATAGAATAGAATAGAATAGAATAGAATAGAATAGAATATTGGAATGGAATAGAATAGAATAGAATAGAATAGAATAGAATAGAATAGAATAGAATAGAATAGAATAGAATAACAAGAGTTGGAAGGGACCTTTGAGGTCTTCTAGTCCAACCTCCTGCCTAGGCAGGAAACCCTACACCACTTGTGACAAATGATTATCCAACGTCTTCTTAAGAACTTCCAGTGATGGAGAACCCAAAACTTATGGAGGCAAGTTGTTCCACTGAATAATTGTCCTCACTGTTAGGTAGTTTCTCCTTATTTCCAGGTTGCTTCTCTCCTTGATGAGTTTCCATCCGTTGCGTCTTCTCCTGCCCTCAGAGGCTTTGGAGAGTAGTTTGACTCCCTCTTCTTTGGGGCAGCCCCTGAGATATTGGAAGACTGCTATCATGTCTCCCCTAGTCCTTCTTTTCATCAGACTAGACCTACCCAGTTCCAGCAACCGTTCTTCGTATGTTTTAGCCTCCAGTCCCCTAATCCTCTTTGTTGCTCTTCTCTGCACTCTTTCTAGAGTCTCAACATCTTTTTTACGTCACATTATTCTGTCTTGTTCTGTCTTTTGATATGGTTTGGTCCACATCTACAACATCTAAGCTGGATTCAACCTGGACTCAAAGGAGAGGTACCAACAAATCTCAAGGTTGTTGGCTGGATGGAAAAAGTGAAAACACAAGCCCAAAGTAGACAATCCCAAATTCCTTTGGTCTGGAGGAAAAGTGGCAAGACAAGGACCTACCTTGTAAACATCATGATGGCCGATGACAGCGTCAAAGAGAGTGTAGAGGTCATTTAGAAGGTCCACAATTTCAATAGGCTCGCAGAGGGCGGACATGGTGGTGAAGCCGATAATGTCGCTGAAGTAAATGGTGACCTCATCAAAGTATTCTGGCTCCACAGATGCTCCCCTGATCAACGTTTTGGCCACTGGCCTGAAATGGCATTAGGACAGGGATGGGGAACGATGGCCCTTTTGTGACTCGGGGACTTCAACTCCCAGAATTCCTTCTATTCTACAGGATATAGAAGAGAAGAGGAGGGGAGGAGAGTAATAGAATAGGATAGAAGAGAAGAGAAGAGAAAAAGAGGAGAGGACGGGAGAGAAGAGGTGAAGAGAAGAGGAGAGGAGAAGAAAAGAAGAGAAATGAAGTGAAGTGAAGAATAGAATAGAACAGAATAGAATAGAATAGAATAGAATAGAATAGAATAGAATAGAATAGAATAGAATAGAATAGAATAGAATAGGAGAGTGGAGCAGAACAGAACAGAATAACAGAAGAAAAGAGACTATAGAATATAGAATAAAATATAGAATATAAAATAGAATAGAATAGTAGAACAGAATAGAACAGAACAACAGAAGAGAATATAGAATAAAATATAGGATATAGGATAGAATAGAGAAGAGAAGAGAAGAGAAGAGAAGAGAAGAGAAGAACAACATAGAAGAGAAGAGAATGTAGAATACAGAACATAAAATAGAATAGAATACAGAATGAATAGAATAGAAATAGAAATAGAAGAGAAATAGAATAGAATTAGAATAGAATAGAATAGAATAGAATAGAATAGAATAGAATAGAATAGAATAGAATAGAAAGAGAAAGAGAAAAGAGAACAGAACAGAACAGAACAGAACAGAACAGAACAGAATAGAATAGAATAGAATAGAAATAGAAGAGAAGAGAAATAGAATAGAATTAGAATTGAATAGAAATAGAACAGAATAGAATAGAGTAGAATAGAATAGAATAGAATAGAATACAGAATGAGTAGAAAATAGAATCTGGAGGGCATAACACAACACAGGTAGTCCTTGGCTCACAATAATTTGTTTAGTGAAGTTACAACAGCACTGAAAAAAAAGTGACTTCCAACCAGTCCCTGAATTCATAGGGCTGGAAGAGACCGTGGGGATCTCCTGACTCCAGTCCTCGTACTTACAACCGTGCAGTATCCCGGGAATAGCTGAATTTGCTTAACAACTGCCTTAATCGCTTAACAAGCCCACGGGGATCGACTTAACCATCGTGGCAATACAAGTGGCAAAAATCAGGCGGGACTCACTTAAGAGCAAAGGAAATTCTGGTCCCGTTTGCGGTCGTAAACCGAGGACCACCTGCGTCTAGCCCGAGAGGCCGGCGGCTTTGCACTTACGAAGGAAGCATTTGCGACAGAAGTCTGTCCGTCTTCTGTTTTTCCACCTCCAATTCTTCCGTCCTCTCCCGGATTAATTCTTCCAGGTTGCTGGAATAACTTTCTAACATCCTTAGCATGGAGTCCACGATGTTCGTCTGTTTTCCTTTGTTGATGGCCTTGAACTTGAGGAGAAAAAGAAAAGAAATCGGGCGTGGATTTTGAGGGTGCAACACCGGTCGTTCCACAAGACCCAAATATAGTTTTTATAGGCTAAATGTGTGTTATCGGGTGGGGGGGTGTCTAATCTTGGCAACTTTACCCGCTGTCAGGCTACAAAACTTTTCCCATTCACTCAACTAGAATGCACTCCTGAAAACGTATCCAAACGTATCCCAAAGGAATCCTTTATTGAGATGAGACAATTGCTGTGGGAGTTCAAAGCAGAGTCTGAGGTCCCTCAGGCATACAGGGATAGATAAGGGAGTTTAGAACCCTTCCCCTTATCTCGATGTGTATTTAGTGAAACAAAAGCCAGTACGTTAATTCCTCCCCACCCCTCTTGTAAGGAACGATCTTCTCAGTTTCCCAGGGCATACCTAATTTCCCCCGCGCCACCTTTTTAGAACGAACTATTCAAGAGATTCCCCAAGTATGAAATCTCACTGCGGAATTTATATGACCTTCTCATCTCCCGGTTGTGCCTCTCAGAGGGCGATAGTTCTGGCTACCTGCCTTTTCTCCTTCCATCGTATCATGTGTGGGTTATACAAATTCGATATAAGATTAAATATATTCAGGTTACATTAAGAAAGGATTTCTTTATCAGCCTCCTTCTCCTCCTTTTCTTCTTCCACTGAAGAAATAACAGATATACGGATCTGACACCCCCATTTAAATCATGAGTGGATTTGAGCCAAAACTGAATAGGATTTATTGGGAGTTAATAAGCCAGCACTACCTGGGCATAGCTGACTCTGAGGCACATCATTCACTGTCACCCTTGACCCTGGTTTTTCCCCCACCCCACTGGGTGTATCGTAATTCATATCCTCCAATGGGAAACCTCCATAGCCCAGAGTCATCAATCATGCTCTCCAGTTAGAAATTTGCATGGCAGAAACTTCAGTCACCTAGTTACTATCTTTGAAAACATTTATGGAATGCACTTTCGGTTTGCAAGCGGCTGCACTGCTCCCTCCTCCCTGTCTGTTGGCAACTCTAAAAAGACCAGAGAACTATGAGTTGACACCATGGACTTCAATTCCCAGAATTCCCCAGCCAACCACAGGAGTTGAAATCCACACATTTTCTTTTGTTTTTTTTAATGATTTTATTTATGGTTTTTTTCTTTAACATGTATGGCTACTTATTACATTGTCTGCGTCAGTTTACTTTAGAATACTAACAAAAACAACAACAACAACAACAATAATAATAATAATAATAATAATAATAATAATAATAATAATAATAATAATACTGTTTTGGTATACATGATAGTAATCTTTCAATTTCTAAGCTTTCCATAGGCATTGTATTTATAATATATTATGTTTTGTAACATAATATGTAGATGGTAATGTTTTCCCGATTTCTAATGTCTACCTCTTTTTTCTAACCCTTAATGCAACAATTCCCACATTAAGAAGTATTATATATCTATCCATCAAGTATTATATATCTATCCATCATCTCTTACTCTTTACTTTTCAAGAAAACATAGTAGTAGTCTTTCAACTTCTAACATTTGCCTATACATAATAATTATAGCAACTTATATATCATGTGGCATCACGCATAATAACGTTTTCCCAATTTCTAATTACTAGCTCTGTTTTCTAATCGTTGGTAAGGCAAATCCCACATTAAGAGGTATTCGGTATCTATCCATCGGCTCTTATTCTTTTTAGTATTTCAACTCTTGCTGACTTTTTGACCAATATGCCTCCTTGTTCCTCCCTTGGGGTCTTATACCTCTCTACATCAGTCATATTTAGTCTCATGACTCTCGCTGTCTACTCTCCACACCAGTGGTGGAATTCCTAATTTTTTACTACCGGTTCCGTGGGCATGGCAGGGGAAGGAAGGATACCTGCAAAATCCCCCTTCCCTCCCCACCCCACTTAACCTGCTTTCCAGCTCCATTCTCCTATGCAGGACAACCAAAGAAGACCCAACTGATCAGCTGGGACTTGGGAGGCGGAGAATAGATGGGGGTGGGGCCAGTCAGAGGTGGGATTTGCCAGTTCTCCAGACTACTCAAAATTTCCGCTACCGGTTCTCCAGAACTGGTCAGAACCGGCCGGATACCAGCTCTGCTCCACACATTTTAAAGTTGCTAAGGTTGGACACCCCTGCACTTAGACCGTCTCTGTCAGATAAGCTTCCAACTTCTCTGGAGATCTCCAGTGAAAGAGAGAATACTTAACTTTGTCCACCTTCAGGTCACCTTCAAGAAGTGAGGGGAGCCGAATGTCAACACATAAAACATTTTGTATACACGTTTTATAGTTGACAACAGAAAGAAGGGGGGACTTTCAGAGAGAAGGCGGCAGTGTGGAATCGAAAGTACATTCCATTCATATTTTCTTCAAAGACTGATTGGATGACTGAAGCTTCTGCGGTGCAAAAGTCTAATTGGAGAGCATGATTGATGACTCTTGGCTATGGATGTGTTTCGTTGGATGATACACCCAGAGGGGTGGGGGCGGGGGAGACCAGGATCAAGGGTGACAGCGAATTATATATCTCAGAGTTGGCTACGCCCAGGTTAGTGCCGGATGTAGAATGTTAACTTCAAATAAATCCTCTTTAGTTTTGGGAGCGTGGCTCGAGGCTCATGATTTAATTGGAGCAACTGCCGGAGTCCTGACAAACTTCTTGTGTCAGTCAGTTCCACTGGCTAACATTTCTTGCCACCACGAGAACTTCCTCCTAGTATCTCACTTGCATCGGCAGGTAGTCCTCAAATTATGACCGGCTGCTAAACGACCATTCAAAGTTTATGATAACAGAACAGAATAACAGAGTTGGAAGGGACCTTGGAGTTCTTCTAGTCCAACCCCACCCCCCCGGCTCAAGCAGGATAATTAATAAATAAATTTAAACTCCGTATAATAAGTAAACACTAGTCCACCCCCGTCCACCCCGCTCAAACAGGATAATAAATAAATAAATTTAAACTCTGTATAATAAGTAAACACACCTGTTCTTTTTATTTCTGTCCAATATCTTTTAGCTTCAGTACAAGACCACCACATATGGAAATATGTTCCAGGTCTCTGGTGGCATTTCCAGCATTTGGCTGGTTTACCTTTGAACATCTTTGCTAGTTTTGCTGGCGCAAAGTGACGTCTATAAAACATCTTCTACAGGTTTTTTTTTTTTTATACACACCCGTTCAAAGATCTTGTCAAACGTCGGCCTTCGGTTGGGCACTTCACTCCAGCACTGCTTCATCAGCTGGATATATTCCAAAGGGGTATTTTCCAGGGCAACACTTGGACGAAACAACATCATGGGGTGCTTCAGTTTGCTTATAATCTCTGGGCCAAAGAAAAACCACAAGGAAGGTTCGCACATGAATAATTCCTCTCTTCCCAAGAGGACAGACGGTATAGCTTTGTGTGTTTTCTCAGTCATCGAAAAACGGGTTAATTCGGTGTATAACGTAAAGGTATTGTGCAAACAGAGTTATCGGAGAGATGAATTCTGGGGCTTGAAGTCCACAAGTCTTAAGGTTGCCAAGATTGGAGAGCCCTGATCTAAGGAAGCCTCAGGGCCAGGCCTACTATAAGGCCCTCAGCATGGTTGGCTGAGGAATTCTGGGACTTGAAGTCCGCAACTCTTATAGTAGCCAAGGCTGGAGAGCCCTGATCTAAGGAAGCCTCGGGGTCAGGCCTACCATGAGGCCCTCAGCATGGCTGGCTGAGGAATTCTGGGACTTGAAGTCCGCAACTCTTATAGTAGCCAAGGCTGGAGAGCCCTGATCTATGGAAGCCTCAGGGTCAGGCCTACCACGAGGCCCTCAGCATGGCTGGCTGAGGAATTCTGGGACTTGAAGTCCGCAACTCTTATAGTAGCCAAAGCTGGAGAGCCCTGATCTAAGGAAGCCTCAGGGCCAGGCCTGCCATAAGGCCCGCAACATGGCTGACTGAGGAATTCTGGGACTCGAAGTCCGCAACTCTTATAGTATCCAAGGCTGGAGAGCCCTGATCTAAGGAAGCCTCAGGGCCAGGCCTGCCATAAGGCCCTCAGCATGGCTGGCTGAGGAATTCTGGGACTTGAAGTCTGCAACTCTTATAGTAGCCAAGGCTGGAGAGCCCTGATCTATGGAAGCCTCAGGGTCAGGCCTACCACGAGGCCCTCAGCATGGCTGGCTGAGGAATTCTAGGACTTGAAGTCCACCGATCTTAACAAGGTTGGACAGCTCTGATTTAGAAGGCCCAAATATGCAAGAGAGAGCTATGGTGCTGTCCTTGGTCCTGAAGCTCTGAATTACCAACAGCTCTACAGTACAGGTAGTCCTTGACTTATAACCATTTGTTTACTGACCGTTCAAAGTCACAACGGCTCTGAAAAAAATTTGATTTACAACCACTGCAGCATCCCCAGGGTCACGGGATCAAAATTCAGGCCTGTGGCAACCATCATGTTATTTACAACAGTTGCAGTGTCTTGGGGTCATGTGATCACCATTTTGTAATCTTCCGAGAAGCAAAGCTGATGAGGAAACCAGATTTGCTTAATGACTGCATGATTCGCTTAACAACGGTGGCAAGAAAGGCTGTAAAATGAGGCAAAACTCACTTAACAGCTGTCTTGGGCTCAATTGTGGTCATAAGACAAGGACTACCTATAATATGGAGTTAAAAGAGGACTTTAGGAGTTGTAAAAAACTTTTGAACAGCAAGATAGCTGTCAGGTCTGCCCTCTTCAGCTTCTTCACTTTGCTAGCACCCTGCCATAAATTGCCAGGGTGGGGGAAGGAATTTGGGGTAGTTCACAGGTGGGTCTGGGAATCAGAAGACAGGAGGCTTGGCCTGGGTGACATGTTAGTGAGAACCAGAGGTGCCAAGCCAGAATGTTCTGACCCAAACTCTTTTCCAATAAGACAAAGGGAACAGAAACCTTTTAATGAGTCTTACGAATCCCCGGTTAAAAGGCTGCTGCAAACTAATTAACTTTGATAAACCACAAACCTTGCCAAAACTGTGCGAGACTGCCAAGAATAACAGATAAGAAATATTTTACAACACAAGAGTCTTCAAATGCCAACTTAAGATACTGGAATGTCCACAAGGCTGAGTTTCAAAACGTCTTTGCTTCCTGCAAAGAAGGTCCGCTTCACAGCTGCCTTTTATCTTCTTGAAGGAGGGGCCATACAGCCTTACCCTTGCAGCCTTACTCCCAAGTCACCTGTGCTGTTGCAGCTGCTCTTTCCTGCAAGCAACCCTGCACACACGCGCACTTGGCACAGGCTTCTCGGGAACCTCCTCATCGCTGCTGCCAACCCCCACAATCTCTGAAGGCAGCAGTCCACTCCCTACTGGTCCTGGCCCCCCATCTGAGTCCTCACTCTCCTCAGCTGTCCGCACCTGCATCTGGCTAACCACAACACAGAATGAACCAGCCTCCAAGGACACCTAGCTGGGGAACCAAATATGAAACTGCAGTGAGCAGCGCCAAACATCCGATGGCCAACTCGTAAATCGTTCCTATGCCTCTTTCCAAGTTGCCATAAGAAGGCGGGGGGGAGGCCTTAGGGAGCAGTGTCCAGAAGCACATTCCACGCTTATCTTGTGACGATTGTAGCCTAGGCTACTGGATCTTCCGCCCTCGAAAATCCTTCATTGGAGAGTGTGATTGATGACACCCAGTCTGTGTGAATGTGTTTCGTTGGAGAATCTGATTTGTGACACACCCAAGGGTGTGTGGGGAGGAAACAGGGTCACAGGTGATAGTAAATTACATGTCTCAGAGTTGGCTTCATACAGGTTAGTGCCAGACATATTGCTCTTAATAAATCTTTTGGATTCTTTTGAGGCTTGGCTCGACGCTCATGATTTAATTAGGGCAATCTTTGGAACCCTGACACCGAGCTGTACTCAAACATCCAAATAGGCATCCCATTGGACACTGATGGACTGGTCAAGGAGGGGAGAGCCATGGAAAGTGGAGGAAAGTGGAATCGTTCCACAGCGATGTTCAGACTAGCATTACTTTCTCTGCAACCACTTAACTTTAGATAGAATTCTTTTATTGGCCAAGTGCGATTGGACACACAAGGAATTTGTCTTTGGTGCAAACGCTCTCAGTGTACATGAAAGAAAAGAGACATTCGTCCAGAGTCAAGAATCATCAGGTACAACACTTACTTCCTGATCTTGAAAATTTAGCTCTCTCTTCTCCTTTTCTCCTTTTCTCCTAACCTTTATAGAATAGAATAGAATAGAATAGAATAGAATAGAATAGAATAGAATAGAATAGAATAGAATAGAATAGAATAGAATTCTTTATTGGCCAAGTGTGATTGGACACACAAGGAATTTGTCTTGGTACAAATGCTCTCAGTGTACATGAAAGAAAATAAACATTCGTCCAGAATCAAGAATCATCAGGTACAACACTTTCTTCCTGATCTTGAAAATTTAGCTCTCTCTTCTCCTTTTCTCCTAACTTTTATAGAATAGAATAGAATAGAATAGAATAGAATAGAATAGAATAGAATAGAATAGAATAGAATAGAATTCTTTATTGGCCAAGTGCGATTGTACATACAAGGATTTTGTCTTGGTGCAAATGCTCTCAGTGTACATAAAAGAAAAGAGACCTTCGTCAAGAGTCAAGAATCATCAGGTACAACACCTAATAATAGTCCTAGGGTACAATAAGCAATCAAATCATACTAGGAAACAATAAAAATCGTTAGGATACAAGCAACAAGGTTACAGTCCTACAGTCACAAGTGGGAGGGGACGGGTGATAAGGAGTGATGAGAAGATTAATAGTAATAGTAATGCAGACTTTGTCAATAGTTGGACAGGGTCGAGGGAATTATTTGTTTAGCAGAGTGATGGCCTTTGGGGGAAAAACTGTCCTTGTGTCTAGTAAAAAAAAAAACCCTCTCACTTTAATCAAGTGGAGTCGAGGGTCTTTCTTTCCTAAACATCTAAACTGAGGCGGGTCTGACAGTAGCTCACCTTCAGCTGTCAGTTCCATCGTGCAATAGGGAGGCCCGCGGAGAATCACTTCTTGCAGAATAATGGCAAAACTAAACACGTCTCCTTGCAAGGTGCCCTTGGGGTTGGCCTCGGGCTCCCTCAGTAATTCAGGAGCGGTCCAGAGCAATTCTTTAAATAAAAAAAAAAGTTTAATTAAAACATGGACCTCGTGAGTCAGCAATTGGTTGCAGGAAGATAATTGTTCTTTTTAGCCTGGCTCTTGCAATACAGATTAAAATGTTGGATAGCTGCTCATTATAGGTTACGTTTTCCCAACATTGCCAATTTGAAAGAGTTCCATCCTTGTTTTGAGTACTGTTGCTTCCGTGCAAAGCATTCTGGGATTGAAAGTTATTCGTGCATTTGCTCATTTGAACTTTTTAGGTTTTTATTGTTTTTTTTTCTGGTTTCTTTTCTAGGTGGATTTAAGGCCGCTGAAAACATGAGGATAATTAAGATACTTTCCTTTATCTCTCAGTCCTTCCTCCCTTGCCCTTCCCCTTTTCTCCTCTCTTTCCTTCCTTCCTTCCTCCCTTCCTCTCTCCCTCTGTCTTCCGTTCCCTTCTCTCCTCCGTTCCCTTCTTTCCTTTCTTCTTTCTTTCGTTCTTTGCTTCTTCCCTCCCTTATCCCTCCTCTTTTCTTCCCTCTCTCCCTCTTCCGTTCCCTTCTCTCCCCCTTTTCCTTCTTTCCTTTTTTTCCCTCCTTGCTTCTTCCCTCCTTTTTCCCTTCCCTCCTTCCTTCCTTTCCTTCTTTCCTCTTTTCCGTCCCCTCCTTTGATGTTTTTCAAGCAGAAAAGTCATCTAAATGGTCGTCTGATCTATTTCTAGAGAAGTACTAGCAGAGGTTGGGAAGGAGAGGGAGAGGGAGAGGGAGGGAAGGAAAGAGAGGGAGAGAAGGCGAGAGAAGGAGGGAGAGAGAGGGAGAAGAGGGAGAGGGAAGGAGAGAGAGGGAGAGGGAGGGGAGAGGGAGGGAGAGAGAGGGAGGAGAGGGAGGAGAGGGAGGGAGGGAGAGGGAGAGAAGGAGGGAGAGAGAGGGAGGGAGGGAGAGAGAGAGGGAGATGGAGGAAGGAGAGAGAGAGAGGGAGAGGGAGGGAGAGAGAGGGAGAAGGGAGAGGGAGGGAGAGGAGAGGGAGGGAAGGAGAGAAGGAAGGAGAGAGGGAGAGGGAGGGAGAGAGAGGAGAGATGGAGGGAGAGGAGAGAGAGGGGAGAGGGAGAGAGAGGGAGGGAGGGAAGGAGAGAAGGAGAGGAGAGAGAGGGAGAGGGAGGAGAGAGAGGAGAGGAGGGAGGAGAGGAGAGGGAGAGGGAGAGGAGGAGGGAGAGAGAGGGAGGGAGGGAGAGAGAGGGAGATGGAGGGAAGGGGAGGAGAAGGAGGGAGAGAGAGGGAGAAGGGGAGGGAGAGAGAGGGAGAAAGGGAGAGAGGGAGAGAGAGGGAGGGGAAGGAGAGGGAGAGGGAGAGGGAGGGGAGGGAGAGGAGGGAGGGGTGAGGGAGGGAGAGGGAAGGAAGAGAGGGAGAGGGAGAGGAGGGAGAGGGAGGGAGGGAGAGGGAGAGGGAGAGAAGGAGGGAGAGAGAGGGAGGGAGGGAGAGAGAGGGAGATGGAGGGAAGGAGAGAGAAGGAGGGAGAGAGAGGGAGAAGGGGAGGGAGAGAGAGGGAGAAAGGGAGAGAGGGAGAGAGGGGGGTTGGGAAGGAGAGGGAGAGGGAGGGGAGAGGGAAGGAGGGAGGGGGTGAGGGAGGGAGAGGGAAGGAGAGAGAGAGGGAGAGAAGGAGAGAGAAGGAGGGAGAGAGAGGGAGGGAGAGAGGGAGGGGAGGGAGAGAGATGATTGGGAAGAAAAGAGAGAGAAGGAGGAAGAAAGGTAGAGGGAGAGAGAGGTAGGGGCGAGAGAGAGATGGAGGAAGAGAAGAGAGAGAGAGAGAGAGAGAGAGATACCTTTCTGCAGAGGCCGGATCCTGGGAGATGCCTTGGGCTGCCATTAGCTCACCGTAGCCGTAATCGGTGATTTTCAACACAAACCGTCCATCCACCACACAGTTGCGAGATTTCAGGCGTCCATGGCTAATGTCCAGGTTGTGTAAGTATTTCATGCCCTGGAAAAGAAAAAGAAAAACTTTGGGCATTTTCTGCTTTGGCCAACAGAAGAAACACGGAAGAAGAAAAATAAAATCAGCCTTCAGAAATCAGCCCACAAGATGGCGGCGGGATTTTTTACCTCAACTGGACCAGGGCAAACTGGTTTTTAAAGAGGGACACGGTTATCCTTTTACAGAGTGGACGGTCGGGGATGCCACTCAGTGGTGCGTTGTCCTAAAGGTGAAGCTCTCGCCTCACAATCAGGAGGCTGAAAGTTCAATCCTAGGTAGAGGCAGATATGAGAATATATCTTCTGGAGGAAAAACTCCACATTAGTGACAGGAAGGGCATCTGGCCACTAAAACGCTCTGCTAGCTCCGTTCAGTTGCCCAGACTCCACACCCGCAATGGATTGAAAGAGGATGATGGGTTATGCTGCAAAATGAGGACGGGGGCTAAAGGATTGGCAGGGATAAGACAAAATTTAAATGTTTGGCTCCAGAACCATCCAGTGTCAACCAAAATAAGATGGCAGCCATGGTTGCATTGGACACTTTTATGGACACACCTTTCGTTTAAATTCAGAGTTATATTTACATTTGATGCATTAAACACCGTTACTATGATGGATTCTGATGGACATTTCCTCGGCTGAAAGAAATAACAGATAATCAGAGTTGGAAGGGGCCTTGTAGGTCATCTAGTCCAACCCCACCCAAGCAGGAGACCCTACACCATTTCTGACAAATGGCAGCCCAGTCTCCTCTTGAAAGCTTCCAAGGATGAAGCTCCCACAACTTCTGGAAACTGTTCCATGGGTTGATTGTTCTCACTGTCAGAAACTTTCTCCTTATTTCCAGGTTAAATCTCTCCTGGTTCAGTTTCCATCCATTATTCCTTGTCTCGCTTTAGAAAATAGCTTGACCCCTTCCTCCTCCCTGTGGCAGCCCCTCAAATATTGGAAGACCGCTATCATGTCTCCCCTGGTCCTTCTCTTCCCTAGACTAGCCAGGCCCAGTTCCTGCAACCGTTCGTTGTATGTTTTAGCCTCCAGTCCCCTAAAATCACCCTGGTTGCTCTTCTCTGCACTTTTTCTAGAGTCTCAATATCTTTTTTTATAGTGTGGTGACCAAAACTGCATGCAGTACTCTAGGTGTGGTCTTACTAAGGCTTTATAGAGTGGTATTAGTACCTCCCTTGATCTCGACTGTATCCCTCTGTGAATGCAATTTAGGATTGCATTGGTTTTTTTGGCTGCTGCTGCACACGGCTGGCTCCTATTTAGCTGGTTGTCCACTAAGACTCCAAGTTCCCTCTCACAGTTCCTGCTACTAAGCCTGGTTTCACCCAGTCTATACGTGTCCTTTGGGTTTTTCTTGCCTAAGTGTAGGACTTTACTTTCCTCCACGTTGAATTTCATTTTGTTCGATAGAGCCCAGGGTTCAAGTCTGTCAAGATCCACCTGGATCTTGAGCCTATCTTCTTGGGTGTTGGCTATTCCTGCCAGCTTAGTATCATCTGCAAATCTGGTAAGTTCCCCTTCTATTCCCTCATCTAAGACATTAATAAAGATACTGAAGAGTCCTGGCTGGGCCTAAGACGGAACCTTGTGGCACCCCACCGCTTACTTCCCTCCACGTAGACTTAGACCCACTAAGGACTACTCATTGAAGTTGCATCCAAGAATTTTAGGGGCCTTTTGCAAGCTGGAAAGCTGCTTTAAGCAGGACGGTTGGGCATCCATAAATGACTTGACCATGTCTAACTCTTTGGGATTAGAGGTAGGGTCTCACTCAAGAGTTGTCTTCCCTTAACAACTACCACAAAAATATAAAATCAGGTCAGTCACAACCATTGCGACTTACAACCATTAAAGGGCAGGCTCAGTTACAGTCATAACTTGAGGACTACCCAACATCTCGTTTCCTTGAGGATTACTTATCATATCTGAAGGACACACAGCACTGAATTTTACATCTGGGTGAAACAGACTTTCACTCTTTATAAGAGTTGGAAGGGACCTTGGAGGTCTTCTAGTCCAACCCCCTGCTCAGGCAGGATAACCTCTACCACCCCATGCAAATACTTGTCCAATTTCTTTTTAAACCCTCCAATGATGAAGTACCCACAACTTCTGGTGGCAAGTAGATCCACTGATTAGTTGTCCTCACTTTCAGGGAATTTCTCCTTAGTTTTAGGTTGCTTTTCTCCTTGATTAGTTTCCATCCGTTGCTTCTTGTCCTGCCTTTCAGGTGCTTTGGAGAATAGCTTGACTGCCTCTTCTTTGGGGCAGCCCCTGAGATATTGGAAGACTGCTATCATGTCTCTCCTAGGCCTTCTTTTCATTAGACTAGATATAACCAATTTCTGCAACCGTTCTTCATCTGTTTTAGTTTCCAATCCCCTAATCCTCCCTGTTGCTCTTCTCTGCACTCTTTCCAGAGTCTCCACCTCTTTTTTGACATCGTGGTGACCAAAACTGGATGCCCTATTCCAAGTGTGGCCTTACCAGGGCCTTATAAAGTGGGATTAACACTTCACATGATCTTGATTCTATCCCTCTGTTTATGCAGCCTAGAATTGTGTTGGCTTTTTGGGCAGCTGCCGCACACGGCTGACTCATATTTCAATGATTGTCCACTAGGACTTTGAGATCCCTTTCACGGTTACTACTATTGAGCAAAGTAGCACCTGTATTGTACCTGTGCATTTTGGGTTTTTTGCATAATGTAGAACCTTATGGTAGCAGCACGTTAAGAAATCAGAGGGAGACTTACTTTAATTAAATCCAACAAAAGGGATGATTTAAACATCCAGTCCAGCTTTATGTCCATGTTTTGTAGCAAGTCCTGGAGGCTTCCCCTGGAACAGAAGTCCATCACAACCGCGGAGAGTCCCGTGTCGGATAAAAGACCTAGAAATGGGTTCACATTTTCATGGTGTAACTCCCTCATCTGCAGACAAATCAAAAAAAAAAGGAGGACAGCCGCGATGAGGAGGTTCTCGAGGAGCCTGTGCCAAGTGCGCGTGCACGCGTAGGGTTGCTCGTAGGAAAGAGCAGCTGCAGCGGCACGGGCGACTCAGGAGTAAGGCTGCAAGGTAACGGCCCCTCCTTCAAGAGGGCAAAAGCCAGCTGTGAAAGGAACATACTTTGCAGAAGGCAAAGACGTTTTGAAACTCCAGCCTCGGGAACATTCTAGTATCCTGAGTTTATATTTGAAGATTCTTGTATTGCAAATTATTTCTTGTCTGTTATCTTTTGGCAAGTCTCGCACAGTTTGGCAAGGCTTGTGCTTATCCCAGTTAATTATTTTGCAGAAGCATTAAAAGGTTTGGATTGTGTTTGATTTGTTGAAAAAGGGCGTGAGTCAGAACACCTATCTACGTACAGTACCTTGATCAGCACATAGGTTGCCCGTTGCTTCCATTCGGTGATCACTTCAGCCTCCAGTTTTTTCAGCCATACCCAGTCACCCTGTCCAAGCAGAGCAAAACTTTTTAAACCAAAGTGCACGTAACTATGGCTAGTCCTTGACTTATGGCCAGAACTTCCTTCAATAAGAAATCATTCATTGTTAAATCGCTTAGGAAGTGATGGTGAACTTTTTGTCATGGTGTGCCGAAAATGTGCATGTGCGCAATAGTGTGTGTGAGCGTGCTGGCACCCACAATGCAAGGCACCCATCCCCTTGCACATGCGTGTGCAACACCCCTGCCCCGTCCCCTTACCTATGCTGTGCATGAGCGTGCTGATTTTCAAATGGCTTGTTTGAGGCCTTTCACCCTTGGAAGCTCGAGGGAAGCCTCTGCAGCCTTGGAAGGCCGAAAAATGGGCCTCCCAGAAATAACCGGAAATACCAGAAGTGCCCGTTTTCAGCCTCCGGAGGGCCTGTGGACCTCGGGGGAGGCAGTTTTTACCCTCCCGGAGGCTTGAGGGAAGCCTCCAGAACCTCGGGAGGCTGGAAATGAGCCCGTTTCAGCACTTCCGGAAATTTATGGCGCACTACAGGAACGTTTGGTTGGGGTTTGCATGCCCACACAAATGTCTCTGCATGCCAGCTGTGGTTTGCCATCACAGAACTAAGGTGTCAGGATTCCAGCAATCGCCCTAGTTAAATCATGATTCTCGAGCCAAACTTCAAAAAAAGTTCAAAGGGTTTATTAGAGGAGACATCCTGGCACTGCTCTGTAAGAAGCCAACTCTGGCAAATGTAATTTATAGTCCCCTGTGACCCTGTTTTCCCTCCTCCTCCCTGGGTGTGTCATAAATCAGATTCTCCAATTGACCCCGTTCATAGGCTGGATGTCATCAATCATGTTCTCCAATTAAATATACTCGTGGGTAAAAGCTCTGGTATTTTAGTTACAGTCTTTTAAAGATAAAGAGTTGGAATGTACTTTCGCTTCCAAACTGCTGCACTGCTCTTCCATATTTTCTTCCTCCCACCCACCCTCCTTTTTTATGGCAACTACTAAAACAGGCAGAGGAATGTTTCATGAGTTGACATTAGGGAGTGGTGCCCGATTTTACAATCTCTTTCACTGTGGCCATTATGTGCGCTTGTCAAACAGATTTGGTTCTGCCAATCGACTTCGCTCATCAGAAGATAGATACCTGGGAAGGTCCCCAATGGTGATCCCGCGATCCCAGGACTTTGCAACCCTTGTAAATACACGTGGTTACTAATCAATCGAATTGTGATCTTTAGATGGTGAGGACACTATGACAGTTGTAAGGGCGAACACCAGTTGTAAGGCACACTCTTAACTTCGGTCACTTGGATGCTACCAAGATAAACGGCGATTGAGCCCAGACAAATATTTTATTACTATGGCTTTGCAATAAAAGTTTTAGTCGTTAAGGCTCCAGGCTAGACGCCAGGAGACAGTGAGTTCTAGTGTCTCCTTAGGCATGAAAACCAGTTGGGAGACTGTGGCCAATCACCAGGAGATGGTGAGTTCTAGTTTCACTTTTACAGATGAAAGCAAGCTGGGTGACTTTAGGCCAATCACCGGGAGATGGTGAATTCTAGTGCCGCCAGCTGGGTGACCAAGAGACTGCGAGTTCTAGTTCTGCCTTAGCTATGAAAGCCAGCTGGGTGACTTTGGGCCACTCCCTCTCTCTCTCAGTCCACCTCGCAGGGTTATTGTTGTGGGGAAAAGAGAAGGAGGAAGGCGTGCTGGATAGGTTCATCACGCTGAGTTACTTGTAAAAATAATAAAGGTGGGATCTAAATATATAAATCAAATCAAAATACACATTTTTATATGGACGAAATAGGAAGAGTGCTAGGCGTGTTTGCTGCCCTGAGTTATTTATGAAAATTATGAATGTGGAATGTAAATTTTGTTGTGGCCAGCAGAGCTGGTGGCAGACTCGGACAGTGAGGAGGTTGGGGAGGAACCTGGGCCAGTCCTGGAGTCTGGGGAAGGCTCGGATGAGGGCTCTGCATTGGAGGCAGAGTGGGGGCCAGGGCCGTCTGACAGTTATCAGCTGCCTTCGGAGTCGGAGATCAGTGGGGCAGAAGAGCAGCTGGAGCCTGTTCCCAGTGTGCACTTGCGCAGAGCTGCCAGAGGAAGGGAATAGTTAAAGAACAAGGGTCGACTCGGGAGTAAAGGCCCAAGTGGACGGGGAATGGCCCCTCCCAGAGGGAATAAAGAGGAGTGAGGGGGGGGAGTGGTGGTTGCAGGAGACAATTAGTTCAATTCATTAGGGTGAAGATTTGTTCCTGACTTCTTGCCAAGTAATTGCTGCTACGTTGTGTGGCGTTTGGAAGCTACTGGCCTGGCAACTCTCCAAGCCTGATGAAGGTCTGGTGTTGTGAACTCTCTTAACAGACTGTTAGCTGGGACTTTGCTGGAGAGGAATTCACTTTAATCTAAATAAAAGGGGTTTTATCAGGACGAGGAGTCGGCTTCATGATCTTGGGAAGCCTAGATCAGAACAAATTAATAATAAATATAATATAATATAATATAATATAATATAATATAATATAATATAATATAATATAATATAATATAATATAATATAATATAATATAATATAATATAATATAATATATAACATAACATAACATAACATAACATAACATAACATAACATAACATAACATAACACAACACAACACAACACAACACAATACAGCATAGCATAACATAACATAACATAACATAACATAACATAACATAATATAACATAACATATAATATAGCATAGCATAGCATAGCATAGCATAGCATAGCATAGCATAGCATAGCATAGCATAGCATACAATACAATACAATACAATACAATACAATACAATGCAATACAATACAATACAATACAATAATAAAATGACACACAGGCTTTCTTGGTCTCATCTTCCTTATAGAGTTAATATTCCCCTCTGCCCCGACTGTTGTATATAGCACTAATTTGGGCTTTATTGGTATTGCTGTAGAACAGAGGTCTCCAAACTTGGCAGCTTTAAGACTTGTGGACTTCAACTCCCAGAATTCCTTCTCCAGTCAGGTTAGCTCAGGAATTCTGGGAGTTGAAGTCCATAAGTCTTAAACTTGCCAAGATGGAGGATGCTTGGATTAGATAGATAGGTAGACTAGATATAGACAGACTAGATAGATAGATAGATAGATAGATAGATAGATAGATAGATAGATAGATAGATAGATAGATAGATAGATAAAGAATTCTGGGAGTTGAAGTCCACAAGTCTTAAAGTTGCTAAGTTTGGGGTCCCCTGCTGTAGAAGGATCTCGAAAAAACACTCATTGCTCCTATTTCAACAAGTTCCCCATTACCTGATACACAGCCACATTAGAGGTTTCGTAGGTCAGAGTTGTGCTTTTCACCGACAACGAGTGAGTCACGGATCTCAGGCTGTGGGCTTCGGAGCAGCTCTTTGATTCGCTGAGGTTGTCCAGAGTTAGCCTCTGTGGAGGCAAGCAATGGAAATGGAGGCAAGCCAGAAATTGAGCCAAGATGGACACCCACGGGGGAAGGAACATATACAGACAGTCCTCGACTTGCAACCAGTGGTGGGATTCCACCGGTGTGACGACCGGTTCGGTGAGCGTGGGCTTCGTGCAGGCAGCGTTCGAGAACCTTCCGTTTTCGGCTCTAATACTTACCTTCTCCTGCAGCCCCGGTGAGCGAAACAGCTCACACAAATCAGCTAAACTACAAAACACAGAAATATAGGACAAACTAGGGCGGGGGTTGCCAACCAGTAGGCCGGGGACCACTGATGGTCCACGAGAATATTTTGGAGGTCCGTAGAGAAATGTCACCCCCAAAGCAATTAATCCAAGCCACGTGGGAACACAAGGCTTGTGTCGCTTGCGTTGAGAGCAACACGAGGTAGTGAGGGGAGGGGGGAAAGGGCAGGGGGGGGAACTTGCCCCACACACCCCACAAGTCTGGTCTGGCCACCAGGCTGGTTCTTTCCGCTTTTTTCTTCTGCTTTTGGCTGCACGCAAGGAAAGCAGCAAAAGTCTTTCTTTCTCTCCCCCAAACTCCGCCAGAAATGAATCTTTGGGACCCTGCAAGGCCTCCTGCTCCAAGAGGCTGTGCCAGTGCGACAAATCTCACACAGACTCATTTCTGGTGGAGTTTGGGTGAGAGAAAGAAAGACTTCTGCAGCTTCTGCTGCTTTCCTTGCATAAAGCCAAAAGTCTCTCTCTCTCTCTCCCCCTGAGAATGGAGCTGGAGACGGTTATCCTGCGATCCCAAATAAAGAACGATTGATCGGTAGGAAAACGGGGTGGGGGATTTTCCTGCAGACTTTTTGGGGGAGATTTTCCCAGGGTCTCTGGTCCACAGGATTTAAATTTATGAGTTTGGTGGTCCCTGAGGTCCAAAAGGTTGGCGACCCTTGGATTAGGGCAGGGGAGGGTGGATGGAGCCAAATGATCGCTGGAACTACCAGCTCGCCAAATTTGCTGAATCCCACCCCTGCTTACAACCATTCACTCAGTGACTGTTCGAAGTTACAGCGGCCCTGAAACAAGGGACATATCTCTGGTGCAACCTGCCACCATCTTGATTTTTTGGGACATCGGGGCACACACCGCTTTAGTGTGTCAGCGAGAGACAGTCCCATTAGCACTTACCATTCTAGTGTCCCAAAAGTGCTTTATTTTTTATCTTTTTCAAGAGGCAACTGGACTTTCTGGCTGTCACACCCCTGTCGGAGTCTTTCAACAGTTTCCAAGAAGGCTCCACACCTATCTGCACCACTCAGGGGACCCTTGAGGACACAGGTAAACCTCCAAGTGGCCTCAACGGCTCTGTCAAAGGATGCAAACGGCCAGCTTGTCTGCAAGGAGTATAAATCCTTCCATTCTCCACTATCCAGTCATAGCTGAAGAAGCTTCTTGGATAAGAAGCAGAAGGTTTTCAAAAGGAAAAACAAGGAAGTTCAGTTGCCTCCTGAAAAAGCACCTTTGGGACAAACCGTGACCTGGATGACGGAGAATCTCTGCAGACTTTTAACTATACAATTTGGGATAGACATCCTTTGAACGTGTGGGAGGAGGAACGGATTTCCAGAGAGAAAATTGCAGGCGACAGGAACCATTTTGCACCACTCAGGTGACCCAGAGGACACAGATAAATCCCCAAGCGGCCTCAACAACCCTCTAAAAGGATGCAAATGACCAGCTGGTCTGCAAGGTGGATAAATCCTTCCCTTCCTCACCATCCAGAGCTGGAGAAGCTTCTTGGATAAGAAGTGAAAACGTCTTCAAAAGAAAAACCAGCAAGTCCAGTTGTCTTTTTTTTTTTTTTAAAGCACTTTTGGGACAATTATGGATGATGGAGAATCACCGCCGAT
Source organism: Pseudonaja textilis (assembly GCF_049901715.1). NCBI lineage: Eukaryota > Metazoa > Chordata > Lepidosauria > Squamata > Elapidae > Pseudonaja > Pseudonaja textilis. The sequence goes on along the minus strand of NC_141996.1, from coordinate 3,780,847 downwards.
ATTTACCATTCTACTGATTTTGGTGTTCACGAAAGTTAGGTCATCTAAAGTCAGGAACAGCCTCCGCGATCCTTTCACGAATCGGCGGTTGCGGTTACTCTTTCTGAAAAAGAGATCAAAAACATGCGTAAGTCTTTGGCCACTGTCCGTGGCCATATAACTGTGCATTGTTTTTTATTCAGTTTATTTATTTGGATCCCGCCGTTATTATTTTTACAAATAACTCCAGGTGGTAGTGAAGATCCCCGACACAGATCCATTGTCAACTCATCAAACATTCCTAAGCCTGTTTTAGTAGTTGCCATAAAAAAAGAGGGGGGAGAGGAAGGAAATATGGAAGACCAGTTCAGCAGTTTGGAAACGGAAGTACATTCCAACTCTTATCTTTAAAAGGTTGTAACTAAAATACCAGAGCTTTTGCCCACAAATATTTTTAATTGGAGAATGTGATTGATGACACTCAGCCCGTAACTGGAGAACGTGGCTGGTGACACCCAACCCGTAACTGGAGAACGTGGCTGGTGACACCCAGCCCGTAATTGGAGAATGTGATTGATGACACCCAGCCCGTAATTGGAGAATGTGATTGATGACACCCTGCCCGTAATTGGAGAATGTGATTGATGACACCCTGCCCGTAATTGGAGAATGTGGTTGATGACACCCAGCCCGTAATTGGAGAATGTGATTGATGACACCCTGCCCGTAATTGGAGAATGTGGTTGATGACACCCAGCCCGTAATTGCAGAATGTGATCAATGACACCCTGCCCGTAATTGGAGAATGTGGTCGATGACACCCTGCCCGTAATTGGAGAATGTGGTCGATGACACCCAGCCTGTAATTGGAGAATGTGGTTGATGACACCCAGCCCGTAATTGGAGAATGTGGTCAATGACACCCAGCCTGTAATTGGAGAATGTGGTTGATGACACCCAGCCCGTAATTGGAGAATGTGGTCGATGACACCTGCCCGTAATTGGAGAATGTGGTCGATGACACCCAGCCCGTAATTGGAGAACGTGATTGATGACACCTGCTCGTAATTGGAGAATGTGATTGATGACACCCAGCCCGTAACTGGAGAGCATGATTGATGACATTCAGCCCATGAACGGTATTTTTGGAAAAACAGGAAGTGATGAAATGGGACTAGTTTTCGGCCTGCAAAGCTTGCAGAAGCCTGCAGAAGCCTTCCTCAAGCCTTTGGGAGGCCGAAAAAGGCCTGAAACCAGCCCAAAATCAGCTGTGAGGCGCAGTACAGGGAAGGAGGCAGCAGGATGTGGCTGGGGTGGTGGGGGGATTGTGTGCGCATGCGTAGGGGGATGCGGGGGAGCTATGCATTGCCTTCTGAGTGCTGGCAAGCGAGCGCGAGCAAGTAAGCGTGCTCACAATTTTTGGCACAGGAGCCCAAAAGGATTAGCCACCACTGAGATGTAGGAGGAGTCCAACTGCACTGGGTTCATAATTTTGCATTATGATTATTATTTTTATTTTTCAGAGGTGAGGCAGGAAGCCAGTAAATTGTCTCTCCTGGCTTGAATCGTCACGGGAATCCCAGCATCTGGCTTGCAGTAATTGCCCTTTGAAATGTCTTTACTTAGCACAATTTATTTCCTGAAATCATTAGCTAATTGGGCCACCCAGAAAGGCTCCTAAGAGAGAGATAAAGGATTCTCAGGTCCTGGCCGTGAGCAAAATCCGGAGTGGATTCCTGTTTGAGGATGGATCGAGACCAATCATGTCCTTGTGAAGATGGGTCTGTCTGCAGGGTGAGGTCAAAAGAGTCAAGATGGCGGCCCCAGCAACTTGGGCGAAGCTCTTCCTGCTTTTTAGGCCCCATGCAAATAAGGCGAAGTGTCAACCCCACCGCTGCGCCTTCCATCTTAACTTTTGCATTGCTTGATTGCAATGATTATAAAATAGAACTAGCATATACCGATAGCTCTCCACTTATAATCATTCATTTAGTGACCATCCAAAGTTACCGTCATCACCATCCTCTTTTAACGACCCCATAATCCCTTGCGTTGGGGTGGAGTCTTGGGCAACTGAATGGAGCGAACAGCAGAGTGTTTTAATGGCCGGATGCCCTACCCATTGCCAGTATGGAGTTTTGTTCAGATATATTCTCATTGTTCCCGGAAAGAGAAATATCTGTCTCTCCCTGGGATCGAACTCACGGCCTCCTGATTGTGAAGTGAGAGCTCCGCCTCTCAGGCCACCGCACAGCTCCTACCAATCCAAGTTACAATGGCATTGAAAAATGCTGACCTGGTGAGGCATGTCAGGTACAGGCCGAAGAGGAGCAGAAAGAGAGGCGGTGAGAGGAGTAGAATCACGATCCGCAGTCCTGGATCTGGCCAAACAAACAGAGATCAAACAGCGATGGCTTAGAGTGGCAAGGACAGATAATCGTCGACTTAACAACCATTCGTAAAGAAGAATGTTTGCAACTTGGGAGTTGAACTGTGAGGTCCTTGGTGCTCTCTGGAGCGTGCTTTATTTCTTGCAGGCGTTTCATGACCTGACTAGGGAACATCCTCAGTCTAGAAGGGAGTGGGGTTTATGAGGAGGAGGAAGAGGAAGAAGAAGAAGAGGGGTTTGCTCTCAGTTTATAACCCCCCGCTGCTTTCTAACACTGATGAAGTTACCTAGCTTGGGTCATGAAATGTTTGTAAGAAAACAATCAAACTCAGAGGGCACTCTGAGTCCTCCTCCTCCTCTTCCTCCTCCTCCTCCTCTTCCTCCTCCTCCTCCTCCTCCTCCTCCCCTTCTTCCTCCTCCTCCTCCTCCTCCTCCTCCGCCTCTTCCTCTTCCTCCTCCTCCTTTCCACAAATCCCACCCTCTTCTAGTACTGAGGATGTTACCTACTTGGGTAATGAAACATCTGCCAGAAAACAAACAAATTTAGAAAGCACCAACAGTCCCACGTTATTCTCCCTCCTCCTCCTCCTCCTCTTTTTATCTCAACCCTCTTCCTTTCTATCATGGATAACGTCACCTAGTTGGGTGATGAAACATCTGCCAGAAAACACCAAGCTCAGAGAACGCCAAGGATCCCTTGTTGAAAACCCCGCTTAAGTTATTGCCTTCGTGGTTTGGTTGATTGGTAACCCCGTTTCAAGATGTTATAAACCAGTGGTTGGATAACCTTTCGGGGCTCCTGTGCCAAAAAATTGTGCACGCGCTTGTATGCGCGTGCGAGCACCCAGAAGACAATGCGCATCGGCCCACGGCCCCTACGCATTCCCACGCAAAATCCCCACCCTCCCCCGCCACCCCCTTACCTGCACTGTGCCTCACAGCTGTTTTTCAGCTGGTTTGAGGCCTTTTTCGGCCTCCCAGAGGCTTGAGGAAGGCTTGTGCAGGCTTTTCAGACTGAAAAAATAGGCCCATTTCATCACTTCCGGTATTTCCGGAAAAACAGGAAGTGATGAAATGGGCCTGATTTTTCATCCTGGAAAGCTTGCAGAAGCCTGCAGAAGCCTTCCTGAAGCCTCTGGGAGGCCGAAAAAGGCTTCCAACCAGCCCAAAATGAGCTGTGAGGAGTGCACATACACAGTGAGGTAAGTTTACCTGCAGCTCTCGTGCCAGCACAAATGGCTCTGCGTCCCACCTGTGATGCATGTGCCATAGGTTCCCCATCACGGTTATAAGCCATTGTTCCATTAAAAGAGAACGTCCAATTGTATGGAAGTGACAATTCCCAGCACTCCAGGAAACTGGGAATGGTAGTCCCTAAGCAGGAAAATGAGCCGGAGAAAGTTCTTGGCATATTTCATCACCTCCTTTTTTAACAACCCCCATAATCCCTTGCAGGGCGGAGTCTGGGCCACTGAAAGGAGCCAGCAGTGTGTTTTAATGGCCGGATGCCCTTCCTGTCCCCAGTGCGGAGTTTTGTTCAGAAGATATATTCTCATTGTACCGGGAGAGAGAAATATTTGTCTCTACCTGGGATCGAACTCACCGCCTCCTGATTGTGAGGCGAGAGCTTCCACCGCCTGGCCACTGCACCACTCAAAGCTTTTGGCCTATTGGCAGGGTAATCATTGTGCAAATGGTTTGTTCTTCCCACATTACGTATCTGATATTAGCACAATTGAGAAAGTCCAGAAATATTTCACAAGAAGAGTTCTCCACTCCTCTACTCGTTGTAGAATACCTTATGCCACCAGACTTGAAATTCTAGACCTAGAAAACCTTGAATTACGCCGTCTTCAGTCCGATCTAAGTATGGTATATAAAATCACACATCACAATGACTTACCTGTCAATGAATACTTCAGCTTCAACCATAACAATACAAGAGCAAACAATAGATACAAATTCAGGGTTAATCGCATCAAACTTGGTTGCAGGAAATACGACTTCAGCAACAGAGTGGTCAATGTCTGGAATACTCTACCTGACTCTGGTTTCTTCCCCAAACCCCAAAAACTTTAACCTTAGACTGTCTCCTATTGACCTCACCCCTTTCCTAAGGGGTCTCTGGGGGGCGTGCATAAGCGCACCAATGTGCCTACCATCCCTGTCCCATTGTTTCTTTTATTTTTCTTATATGTATCCATTTCATATATTCATAACTATGTATACACTTATACTTATTATCTTGTAAACAATTGACAAATCAAATAAATAAATGGTGGATATACTAACACGCGTCATCTCTTTTGCAAAGGACGTCAGGTTCAAACCAGCAGGCCGAATCAACTGGGGGCGATGTCCCCCCAGGGAAGTGGATTGCCCTCCCCAGGGGCTGAATCATGCCCGAAGGTGCCGCCAACAGGTAAGTGGGGTACAGGTGACTTTCTTTGCCATCCGTGTCCAGAATCACGTATTTGGCCAGTGGCTGTCCTTTGCTGTCGACTTGGATCCGGTGGCTGAAGCCAGCAAAGTCCAAATTTCTCACATGATGAATCAAGTTTGTTCCGAAGACTTCGGAAGTTTGGGGCCGGGCTATCTTGGCTAGGACTTTTGCAAGCAGGTAAACGGCATCATAGATTGTCCCAAAAAGTGGAGTGACCTGCAGAAAAACACAAGCCACAAACAACAGGCTTTTGTATTTATCTTGTCTACATCCTACCTTTATTATTTGTACAAGTAACCCAAGGTAGCAAACATATCCAAACCACCTTCTTCTTCCTGTTTTCTCACACAGCAACAATCTTGTGAGGAGCTTTCGTGTCTAAGGCAGAACTAGGACTCACTGTCGCCTGGTGATTGGCTCAAAGTCATCCAGCTGGCTTTCATGCCTAAGACGGGACTAGAACTCCCAGTCTCCTGGTGATTGGCCCAAAGTCACCCAGCTGGCTTTCATGCCTGAGGCGGGACTAGAACTCACTGTCTCCTGGTGATTGGCTCAAAGTCATCCAGCCGCCTTTCATGCCTAAGGTGGGACTAGAACTCATTGTCTCCTGGTGATTGGCTCAAAGTCATCCAGCCACCTTTCATGCCTAAGGAGGGACTAGAACTCACTGTCTCCTGGTGATTGGCTCAAAGTCATCCAGCTGCCTTTCATGCCTAAGGCAGGACTAGAACTCGCAATCTCCTGGTGATTGGCTCAAAGTCACCCAGCTGCCTTTCATGCCTAAGGCAGGACTAGAACTCACTGTCTCCTGGTGATTGGCTCAAAGTCACCCAGCTGCCTTTCATGCCTAAGGCGGGACTAGAAATCACTGTCTCCTGGTAATTGGCTCAAAGTCATCCAGCCACCTTTCATGCCTAAGGTGGGACTAGAACTCACCATCTCCTGGTGATTGGCCCAAAGTCACCCAATTGGCTTTTATGCCTAAGGCGGGACTAGAACTCACTGTCTCCTGGTGATTGGCTCAAAGTCATCCAGCTGCCTTTCATGCCTAAGGCAGGACTAGAACTCGCAATCTCCTGGTGATTGGCTCAAAGTCACCCAGCTGCCTTTCATGCCTAAGGCGGGACTAGAACTCACTGTCTCCTGGTAATTGGCTCAAAGTCATCCAGCCACCTTTCATGCCTAAGGTGGGACTAGAACTCACCATCTCCTGGTGATTGGCCCAAAGTCACCCAATTGGCTTTTATGCCTAAGGCGGGACTAGAACTCACTGTCTCCTGGTGATTGGCCCAAAGCCACCTAGCTGGCTTTCATGCCTAAGGCGGGACTAGAACTCACCGTCTCCTGGTGATTGGCCCAAAGTCACCCAGCTGGCTTTCATGCCTAAGGCGGGACTAGAACTTACTGTCTCCTGGTGATTGGCTCAAAGTCACCCAGCTGACTTTCATGCTTAAGGCAGGATTAGAACTCACTGTCTCCTGGTGATTGGCCCAAAGTCACCCAGCCGCCTTTCATGCCTAAGGTGGGACTAGAACTCACCATCTCCTGGTGATTGGCTCAAAGTCACCCAATTGGCTTTCATGACTAAGGTGGGACTAGAACTCACTGTCTCCTGGTGATTGGCCCAAAGTCACCCAGCTGGCTTGCATGCCTAAGGCGGGACTAGAACTCACTGTCTCCTGGTGATTGGCCCAAAGTCACCCAGCTGGCTTTCATGCCTAAGGCAGGACTAGAACTCACTGTCTCCTGGTGATTGGCCCAAAGTCACCCAGCCGCCTTTCATGCCTAAGGTGGGACTAGAACTCACCATCTCCTGGTGATTGGCTCAAAGTCACCCAATTGGCTTTCATGACTAAGGTGGGACTAGAACTCACTGTCTCCTGGTGATTGGCCCAAAGGGGTTTTGTCGGGACAAGGAGTTGGCTTCATGCTTTTGGAAAGCATAGGTCAGAACACCTGGTACCAATCTATCTAGATTGGTTAGGTTTTGCCTAGAGCTACTGTGTGAATCCAGAAAAGGCAGGATTTCTATTACTAGGTTAGTTGTATTGTGTGAAGGCAGCCAGGTTGAAAATTCGGTAGGACTACGACATCCTCACAAATATATTACAGCTACTGAGTGAAGGACATCAAGGTACAGGTAGCCTTTGACTTACAGCCGTTCATTTAGTGACTGTTTTAAGCTACAACGGCAGTTGGAAAAAAAGGACTTTGACCATTCTTCACATTTACGACCATTGCAGTCTCCCCATGGTCATGTGATGAAAACTCAGACACTCGACATAAACTCATCTCGTATTTATGACGGTTGCAGTGTCCTAGGAGTTTTGCGATCTCCTTTTGCGGCCTCCCAGCAAGCAAAATCAAAAGGGCCGCCAGATTCACTTAACAACCGCGTTACTAACTGAACATCAATGGCAATTCACTTAACGACGGCGTTCATGAAGCAAGTTCATAAAATGAGTCAAAGCTCCCCTGCCTCGCTTAGCACCAGAAATTTTGGGGCTCAATTTTGGGGAGTTTATCAATCAAGGACTACCTGTAGATGAGACTGACCTGTTCTGGTTCCAAATTTGCTTTTATTTCGCCTTTTTCTTTGGCCGCTCGGAAAGCTTCGTAGAAATTCCACTCTCCAGATTGCAAGGTAATTGTCAGCACCGCGTCATAAGCCTTCCGGAAGGCGCCATCGTTTTCCAGAAGGAAGTGGGAATGGTTTCCGTAGGGGAGCCTGTAGAAGAGAGTGTCGTAGGGCACGAAGACATACCTGCCATCAGCCAGTCCCAGTTCCTGAGCTTTCTTTAGAAAGGCCGCTTGGTCCTCCCCTCCAATGAGAGCAGACGGCATGCAGAGGAGAAGGGCTGAGAGGAAGAAAGGAAGGGGTTAACGCTTTCTGCTTACACAGGAAAGGAAGTGTCCTGCCCCTGTCAGAGTCTGAATCCAGGCTCCGAGGAGGAGGAAGCAGAACAGCCGACAGGGAGCGGGAGTGTGGCTCCGTTGGCTGTGGAGGAAACTGGGGAAGGGCAAAGTCCGGCTGGGCAGAGCAGGGAAGAGGTAGAACAAGGGAGAGGGAATTCAGAGGAAGACTCAGGCTCACCTCCCTCTTCATCTTAGGGCACGCAGGGAGGAATGGAGAAGGGAGCAATGTGGGTTGCATGTCTTATGGGCGAGGAAAGGGCCCTGATTCCCTTCATTAGCTGAGCTGGGAATGAGAGTTAAAAAGAGATGCATGCTGAGAGCGGCGTCTGCTGGGAACAAACGTGATTTTATCTTGCATTGACTTTGGTTATCTGCGCTCCTGGCATCCTCCCAACCGTGTTATTGCCGTGTCTTCACATCCGAAATTCTTGCTCCTGCCCTGCCGGACTAATGACCTCATTTTGCCTTGATTGGAGTTTAAGTTACAGTTTGTGTTGACCATGTTTTGGACTTGATTCCCTGCAGCCCAAGGCTGTTCCTGGGAAGGTTTTTCTCCAGCCAGAAAGTAACCAGGACATTGGGGGCAAAGTTGGAGATAATAAAGGGACACTTATTGATTACCTGACTGTGTTGCCTTTGTGCCACGCCCCTTTGGGTCATCACAGAAAGGGGAAAGAAAAGCAGAACTAACCGAGAATTGGGAGGGACCTTGGAGGTCTTCTATTCCAACCCCCTGCAACAGGATGAACATCCATCCCACAATTAACGTTTCAAAGCTTGGTGGGAGACTTGAACGTTGTTACAGGCAGTCCTTGGCATACAACCATAATTGTTCTGTATGGACATTTGCATTCTTGGAATCCTGCACTCCTGATTGGCCAAACGCACAGCAACTGGATTGGTCGAGTGCGCGGCACTGATTGGCCGTTACGAAGCGACCGCGATTGGCCGAGCCGATCGCGGGCGATTCGAACGGTTGTCATTGGCTGCGGCGCCCGGCACCAGTTCAATATAAGCCGCCGCACGCTCAGCCGGCGGCAGATTCAACCCGAAATAAAAAGAGCTTTAAAACTAGTCACTGCCTCGCGTCCCTTTGTGATCGATCGGCCGATACAACCATAATTGAGTCCCAAATTTCATGAGATATCGGTTAAGTGAGTTTTGCTCCATCTTACGACTTTCCTTGCCACGTTTGTTAAGGGTATCGCCGCCCTTGTTAAGTGAGTCACACGGTTTGTTAAGCGAATCCTGGCTTCCCCGTTGACTTTGTTTGTCAGAAGGTCGCGAAAGGAGAATCATGCCATTCCCAGGGACACAGCGACCGTCATAAATATGAAGCAATTGCCAAGCCTCTGACTTTTGATCGCATGACCCCGGGGAGGCTGCAATGGTTGTAAGTGTGAAAAACAGCCATTAAGTCACTTTTTCCAGCTACAAAACTTCAAGCGGTCACTAAATGAATGTTTTAAGTTCAGGACTACCTGTACTCCGTTTCTAACTTGTTTCTGAGTTTTGCTCTATTTTTCCACTGAGCATTGGTGTCCTACAGCAGTGATGGCTAACCTATGACACACGTGTCACTCGTGACACGCCGAGGCACTTTGACTGACACGCCTGTTGGTGTGGGGAAAACCTGCACATGTAGAGGCTGCCTGTGCTCGTCTCCAATCCCTGCTCCCTGCTTGTTGCGTGGAGGCGCGTTGTCACCGCTGCCGCAAGATCTTTGCAGCAGAGAACCAGTTTTAACCGCCATAAACTGAGGTTTGTCCGTTTCATTACCTCAGGAACACTACAGGAGGAAAGGAGATCCGTGAGGTTCACAGCCCTGTAAGGTGGCCTTCCGATCCCCACATCCTGCACCTGCAGCCCTAAGACCAGGGAGACGGGTTTCACGGCCCTGTGTGATCCCCCCCAGCCCGGTCCGTCATAAACCAAATTATTGATATTTCTTGAAGTGACACACGACCCGATTTTCGACACACCAAGCTGAAAAGGTTAGCAATCACTGTCCTAGAGTGTCACAAGCTGCAGTCAGCAAAATCTGATTTGCTTACTTTTAACACATTCACAGGGAGGGAGGGAGGGAGGGATGGAAGGACAGAGGGAGGGAGGAAAGAAGGAAGGAAACAGGAGGGGGAGGAGAGAAATAGGAGGAAGGGAGGAAGGAAGGAAGGAAGGAAGGAAGGAAGGAAGGAAGGAAGGAAGGAAGGAAGGAAGGAAGGAAGGAAGGAAGGAAGGAAAAGAGATGGGGAAAAGGAAAAAGTAGAGGAAGAGAAAGAAGGAAGAAAGGAAACGGGAGGGGGAGGAGAGAAATAGGAGGAAGGAAGGAAGGAAGGAAGGAAGGAAGGAAGGAAGGAAGGAAGGAAGGAAAAGAGATGGGGAAAAGGAAAAAGTAGAGGAAGAGAAAGAAGGAAGGAAGGAAACAGGAGGGGGAGGAGAGAAATAGGAGGAAGGAAGGAAGGAAGGAAGGAAGGAAGGAAGGAAGGAAGGAAGGAAAAGAGATGGGGAAAAGGAAAAAGTAGAGGAAGAGAAAGAAGGAAGGAAGGAAACGGGAGGGGGAGGAGAGAAATAGGAGGAAGGAAGGAAGGAAGGAAGGAAGGAAGGAAGGAAGGAAGGAAGGAAGGAAGGAAAAGAGATGGGAAAAGGGGAAAAGTAGAGGAAGAGAAAGAAGGAAGGAAGGAAACGGGAGGGGGAGGAGAGAAATAGGAGGAAGGAAGGCAGGAAGAAAGGAAGGAAGGAAGGAAGGAAGGAAGGAAGGAAAAGAGATGGGAAAAGAGGAAAAGTAGAGGAAGAGAAAGAAGGAAGGAAGGAAACAGGAGGGGAGGAGAGAAATAGGAGGAAGGAAGGAAAGAAGGAAGGAAGGAAGGAAGGAAGGAAGGAAGGAAGGAAGGAAGGAAGAAGAGATGGGAAAGGGTAAAAAGTAGAGGAAGAGAAAGAAGGAAGGAAGGAAACAGGAGGGGGAGGAGAGAAATAGGAGGAAGGAAGGAAGGAAAAGAGATGGCGAAAGGGAAAAAGAAGAGGAAGAGGAAGAAGGAAGGAAGGAAATAGAAGGAGAGGAAGGGAGGGAGGAAAGGAGGGAGGAAGACCAAGATCACTTCCACCCGCACTAACAGGGCAAGCCATCAGTATATAAGCAGAGAGCAACCCCCACTCCCTTTTAGCACTGATGATGCTACCTAGTTGGGTAATTAAACGTCCAGAAGAAAACTACCAAGCTCAGAGACCCCCAAGGACCCTGGGTTCCAAA
>NC_141996.1:3709873-3764873 GCF_049901715.1 Pseudonaja textilis | reverse complement strand
CTGAAAATGACGCATACAATTTCAACACCTCATAACTGGTGCCTTTATGCAAACACAGTGAGCCTTCCGCGCGAATTAATACTTCTTTTTCCCTGAGAATTGCTGTTCATAGGTCAATTCACAAATTCTTTTTTTAAAAATATTATTCAATGTTAAGTATTTTATATTCATAGACAAGAGTTGTTGTTTTTTTAACCTGTATAGGTAGTTTTCAACCACTTTTGAGCCTTAACTTCCGCTGCTGAGCAAGGCAGTTACTAAGTGAGCTCCATTTTACGACCTTTTGCCACACGGTCCTTAAGCCAATTTGGATTTCCCCACTCGCCTGCTTCTCAGAAACTGTCTGGGGAAGGTTGCAGACTGTGATCATGTGACGATGGGCATCAGGGAGTGGGGCTGATACCGGTTCACACCGGTTTGGGTGAACTGGCTGTTAACTTTACATCTGGTTTGCCGAACCGGTAGTTGCAAGGACTAGCTGGCCTCGCCTGCCCCGCCCTGCCCCACCCCTCTCAGGACCCTCCAGGCAGCCCATTTTGGATACCAGGTAAGTGTGGGGCAAGACCGGAGGCTCAGGGAGGGTGAAGAATGGGCCTCCCGGAAGTTTGGGAAGGCTGGAAATAGGTCCATTTCCAGCTTCCAGAGAGCCTCCGGCGCCTGGGGGAGGCCGTTTTCGCCCTCCCGGAGTCTCAAGAAAAGCCTCAGGAGTCCGGGAAGGGTGAAAACAACCCCTGCCCCACCGTGATGCAGGACACCGACTAGGCCACGCCCACCATGACCACGCCCACTCGGTAACCGGGCAGAGAACCCATTGCTAAATTTTTTTGAAGTCCATCCAGGCAAGCAAGTGACAAACAGTCACGCATCATTCAGCGCCGTGATTAAAGTGCACTATTGCAAGCTACTTCTGCAGCCAGCTGCCGACAGTTTGGCAGTTCAAATCCCACCAGGCTCAAGGTTGATCAGGCTTCCATCCTTCCGAGGTGGGTCATACGAGGACCCAAATGGTTGGGGGGGGTCAAGAGGGCGATTCTATAAACCGCGTAGAGAGGGCTGTAAAGCACTATAAAGCGGTATATAAGTCTAAGTGCTACTGCTATTGCGTGTCGGGGATTATCTAATCCGTGTTGCGAATCCTTTCTCCGCCTTGTTTTACTCCTGACTGAGGCCACCAGAGGGCGGTCTATCCCTAGAATATAATGTTTTGGCTGCATTTACCAAAGAAGATAATGGAATTCTTTACAGGCAGAGGCAGCGCGAAAGTACTTTAATTTTAGTGGGAATTATTTCACGGAGTGTTTGCACTTTAGAGTTGTGAACCAGAGGAGAGAGGAGGGGTAAGCACAGGCTGCCTCTCGTATTTCGTTAACAGACTGGGCATATTTCTATTATCTTCTCTTCTGACAAACGAAGTCTTAAAAACACTGGAAGTTTTTAAGAGAAGACTAGATAACCATTGATTTGTCTCAAATGGTGTAGGGTTTCCTGCCTTAAGCAAGGGGTTGGACTAGAAGCCCTCCAAAGTCCTTTCCAACTCTGATATTCTATTTGTGTTCATTTTCTCTTCTCCGCTTCTTGCAGCTTCCCCGGGTTTGTCTGATCACCATTTGTGTCCTCAAAGGAAACAAGTTTCGCTTAACGACAGCACGACTGGGGCTGCAAAAATATAGGGAAGGGGAAAACACGCTGTCCTTTCACGAAAATGTCTACGTTCCTTAATTCTTCTGCCATTGCAAGAGAAGGCGTGCATAAGCGCACCAAAGTGCCTACTGTTCCTGTCCCTATTGTTTATTTTTTATTTTTCTTACATGTTGTTGGAAGAAACATCCTTCTGGGTTAAGTTCCAAGTGGGGAAAAAGACAGGAGGCTGTTTGGAAGGTTTAATGGTGGACAGGAGGACCAGAGTGAAAAGGAAGGATGATCACAAGCTCCAAGGTGAAGGAAGAGATCAAGATAAGAGCTGATATACTCTGTTGGGATTTGAATTTGAGCTGATTGGTTGTCAGACTCCCAGGGGCAACTGTGTAGGCTGTCCTGAGTCCCAGGTTCGATTGAGCCTTGCTGGACGATGATGTAATGAAAGGGCTTTGGGCAATTCCTATAGTTCCACCTGGAGATCTTTGTTATGTAAAATACTCTGGCCCAGGCCTTAAAGGCCCACCCATTAACAAAGGTGTGCGGGCTGAGTTTCTACTTCTGAGGTAAGTTTCTGCTTCGGAGTGTCCACTCTTTTTAGAGGAAACGTTCTGCCTTTTGAATATTTCCTAGGATATTTCTATTTTCTAAGAGAGGGGCGGGTGCTGACTTCCTACAAGGTATCCCATTTCATGTATTCATAACAATGTTTATACTTATACCCGTTATCTCATAATCGCTTGACAAAATAAATACAGTCAAATGAAAGACAGAAGGGGACGGGAGGCTAAAAACATATGAAGAACAGTTGCAAGAATGGGACATGTCTAGTCTAGAAAAGCTGGACTAGTGGTGACATGATAGCAATCTTCTAATATTTGAGGGGCTGCCCCAAAGAAGAGGGAGTCAAGCTATTCTCCAAAGCCCCTGAAGGCAGGATGAGAAGCAATGGATGGAAACTCATCAAGGAGAGAAGCAACCTAGAACTGAGGAAAAAATTTCCAGACAGTTAGAACAATTAATCAACTTGCCTCCAGAAGTTGTAAATGCTCCAACACTGGGAGTTTTTAAAAAAAGAGATTGGATAACCATTTGTCTGAAACAGTGTAGGGTTTCCTGCCTAAGCAGGGGGTTGGACTAGAAGACCTCCAAGGTCCCTTCCAACTCGTTCTATCCTAGTTCTGGAAAGGGAACTTCACGAGGACAGTGGTGTCACCCAAGCAGGAAAAGCCCAAAGAGAACATCAAGACAGCCATAAAACAAACTTGCATAGGAAAAGGAATCAAATAAAAAGGTATTAAAGAAGCCCCTTAGACAAAAGTCCAAATAATTAAGAATACTAGGGGAAACAAGAAAAGAAAACTCTTCCAAATCAGAAAAACAAACAAAAGACACAAATATATATTGCAAAGGAGACAGACAGGAGATTGCCACAAAACAAAGATAAGAAAACATTTAGGACGAAACTGATAATCCAATCAATCCTCCACCCCGTGGAGTTTACCCTCCGGCGGAAATGAAGACAACCCCCTGACAGGATTTAAAACATTAAGAAATACAAACACAAGCGCACACACTCAAAAGGAGAAAAGGTATACAAAAATCCGGGGCTTATCATACAAAGCTAGCTAGCCCCAGGAACGCAGACTTCTTGCTATCTCTCGCCTTCCTGAAAAATAAAAAAGAACCAGCTTTCAAGCAGTTGTCTGTATTCTTGCACCGGAGCTCTCCTGGCAGGAAAATCGAATCCTCAGAAGAAAGGCATTTTCCAGCCTTTCAACATACCGTATTTCCCCATGTATAAGCCACCCCTTTTTTCCAAAATTTTCAAGCCCAAAAAGTAGGGGGGTGGCATATACAAAGCAGGTACACTTTTTATACGTGAAAAATGCATAAAATAATAAAGTAGGAATAAACTGGTTTTCCAGCAGTATGCTATACTTTTTGTAAAAATCGTACGTGATGATACGATTACGAGTGCGAGTACGCGATAGAAATGCATACGCTAGGCATCGGCCTGAATGCTTCGTTCCTACTCTCGTTCCGATCGTGGATTGCTAGCGTCGCCCACCGCTTCGTCATGACCGAAGTTGTAGATCTAGGCGTCGAATTTTGTTTCTTTGTAAATTTTCTTTCTTCATAACTTGTTTCTCTAATAAAATATTTTTTTCAAAACTTCACAGTCCAAAAATTGGGGGGGTGGCTTATACAAAGGGGGGTGCTTATACATGGGGAAATACGGTAGTCTAAGAAACTCATCAAGGAGAGATGCAACCTAGAACTAAGGATAAATTTCCTGCCCGTGAGAACGATTCATCAGTGGGACAGCTTCCCTGCAGAAGTTGTGGGTGCTTTCAAGAGGAAATTGGATGGGCAGAACGGTATGAGATCTCCTACTTGAAGCAGGGGGTTGGACTAGAAGACCTCCAAGGTCCCTTCCAACTCTGTTTTCTGTTAATGAATCGCTGGTGATGTTCAACAGCACTGCTGATGCTACCTACTTTGGGTAGTGAAATGTCTGCAAGAAAACAACCAACTTCAGAGAGCACCAAGGACCCCTCATGTCAACCCCGAGCTACAAATGTTCTCTTTTATTAGTTAATAAAAGCTGGAGACCCGTGCTTCGTTACAAAACTTTGTGGTTGGGCTTAGTTTTTGGGGTGGAAAATAAGGAAAAAAAACATTCTGCCTCTGCTTACCAGCTTCCATCAGTATTCATCTGGCTAGCATCCTGTCAGTGTGTGGGAGAGTTGAGGGCTATTTGGAAAGTGAAAGAGTATTTGCTGTGTGAGCAAGAAGGAGACAGCAAGGAGCCTGGGTGTGGCTTAGCTTAACTGTTCTGTACTAAAGCTACTTGATGCTGCTGTGAAACTGAAACTGAAACTCCTAGCGTCCTGTCAGTGTGTGAGAGAGTTGAGGGCTATTTGGAAACTGAAAGAGTATTTGCTGTATGAGCAAATGAATTTGTGAAACTGAAACTGAAACTCCTCTGCTTGTGTTTTGCATTTGGAAGATATTTCTTTTCAGGTGGGGAGGGGAAGTAGAACTCAGAAGAAGGAGAAGAAGAAGAAGAAAGAAGAAGAAGAAGAAGAAGAAGAAGAAGAAGAAGAAGAAGAAGAAGAAGAAGAAGAAGAAGAAGAAGAAGAAGAAGAAGAAGAAGAGGAGGAGGAGGAGGAGGAGAGGGGAGGAGGAGAGGAGGAGGAGGAGGAGAGGAGGAGGAGGAGGAAGAAGAAGAAGAAGAAGAAGAAGAAGAAGAAGAAGAAGAGAGGAGGAGGAGGAGGAGGAGGAGGGGAGGAGGAGGAGGAGGAGGAGGAGGAGGAGGAGGAGGAGGAGGAGGGAGGAGAAGGAGAAGGAGGAGGAGGAGGAGATAGGAAATACTCTAAATGCTCTGATGGTCATTTGGAAAAATCCTTTCTTAGTGAGCCCCTAGAAACCGAGAGGAACCTACGGGCCAAATTTCCAATGTGTAGGCTTTATGGTTCTGGAGATTTTGTGATGATGTGCGCGGGGTATTTCCCTTTTATAGAGAGAGATTATTATATTATATTCAGTGGAGCAACTTTCCTTCAGCGGTTTTGGGTGCTCCAACACTGAAAACCTTTTAAAAAGAGACTGAGCAGCCTCTGTTTGATATGGTACGTAGGATCTCCTGCCTGAAGACCAAACTAGAACTAACTCCAAAGTCCCTTTCCAACTCTGCTGCTCTTCCGTTAAGAAGAGGTCACAGATTTGGAAGGCAGAGCCGTAACTTCTCCTTTCGAGGGGAAGGCACCTTCACAAATATTTGTTTTTTCCCCAGGAAGAAGATCCCAGATTTCCCTCCCTGACTTCAAAGAGAATTCCAGCCCGAAATGGCTCCTCCGTTGACATCCTGCGAGCCCTTTACAAGCCCCCGGATTGATGGATGGAGACCTTTGTTGACCTTTGAAATCTTCCAAAGCCCGGTTCCCTCGGAGCGGCTGATAACCCTGGTCAAGAGTCACGACAGCTGAAAGGAGAACTTTTCAAACCCAGCACGAAATTATAGTCCAGGGGCTCCAATTTTGGCTATTTGTTTACCTTTCTGTCACATCCTCACTATCTTGTTCAAAGACAGGGCAACTGGATTTCATCAGGATTCGTTCTTCCCGCCATAAACGCCAAGAATGAAATTGTTCCATGCCATCGAAGGAAGGAGTTTGACGTCCGCGTGCAAATATGGGTAAAAAGAGACGTCGCCTAGAAAACAGTGTATTTTTCATGCCCAGCGTCTTTTTAGGAAGACATCTGATTCCTAATTTTTAAATTGTTCTCTCTCTTTCCCTTTCTCTCTCTCTCTCTCTCTCTCTCTTTCTTACTTTCTTTCGTTAGGCATGAAAGCTGGCTGGGTGCCTTTGGGCCAATGATCAGGTGACAGTGAGTTCTAGTCCCACCTTAGGCATGAAAGCTGGCTGGGTGCGTTTGGGCCAACCATCAGGTGACGGTGAGTTCTAGTCCTGCCTTAGGCATGAAAGCTGGCTGGGTGCGTTTGGGCCAACCATCAGGGTGACAGTGAGTTCTAGTCCGCCTTAGGCATGAAAGCTGGCTGGGTGCGTTTGGGCCAATCACCAGGTGACGGTGAGTTCTAGTCCTGACTTAGGCATGAAAGCTGGCTGGGTGCGTTTGGGCCAATCATCAGTTGACGGTGAGTTCTAGTCCCTCCTTAGGCATGAAAGCTGGCTGGGTGCGTTTGGGCCAATCATCAGTTGAGGGTGAGTTCTAGTCCTTCCTTAGGCATGAAAGCTGACTGGGTGCGTTTGGTCCAATCATCAGGGTGACAGTGAGTTCTAGTCCCGCCTTAGGCATGAAAGCTGGCTGGGTGCGTTTGGGCCAATCACCAGGTGACGGTGAGTCCTAGTCCTGCTTTAGGCATGAAAGCTGGCTGGATGCATTTGGGCCAATCATCAGGTGACGGTGAGTTCTAGTCCCTCCTTAGGCATGAAAGCTGGCTGGGTGCGTTTGGGCCAATCATCAGGTGACGATGAGTTCTAGTACCGCCTTAGACATGAAAGCTGGCTGGGTGCGTTTGGGTCAATCACCAGCTAAGGCGGGACTAGAATTCACTGTCACCTGATGATTGGCTCAAACTCACCCAGGCAGCTTTCACGCCTAAGGCAGACTAGAACTCACCATCTCCTGTTTTCTAACCTGGTGCTTTCCCCACTATACCAATGTCTTTGCCAGGCATTTTTTGCAACTCTTGTCAAAGCGCTGCAAAAGCCGGTCCAGCTTTTCTCTTCTCCACTGGCTCAGAATCCATTTTTGCTTCTCCCTTAACGGCCGCTCTATCCCAGCCCATCTCTTTTTCTCGGATTGCAAAAGAAAGAAACAAACCAATCATATGTGGGCTTATGCAAGCCAGCATCTCACGGGTTTCCTTTACTGCCAAACTAAATGAAGCCTCTTATAGGAGCCCCGGGAATTACAGGCTCTCTCTCTCACACACACACACTAAGTGGAATAGGAGGAAATCCAAGGGGGACAGTTTAGCCTCTTGGCTGCAATTAATTTTCCATAATGCCAGTTTTCCTTTCTTTTCACACGTGACAGAAAGTGGTAGCGTGGTGAGTTGATCCATCTGTCCAGGGATCAATCAGGTCGCTTCTGATCGCCTGAAAGACAGAGCGCAAAGAAGTGGTAAAGAACGTCCCCTTGGACAGGATTTGTGCAGGCTGTGTCCTGCGAAGCCATGTGGGTATCTGATTGTAACTTTTATGATACCTCCCACAACAGAGTATGTGTGAGAGAGAGAGAGAGAGAGGAGAGAGAGAGAGAGAGAGGAAAAAGAGAAAGAAAGAAAGAGAAAGAAAGAAAGAAAGAAAGAAAGAAAGAAAGAAAGAAAGAAAGAAAGAAAGAAGGAAGGAAGGAAGGAAGGAAGGAAGGAAGGAAGGAAGGAAGGGATGGAGGGAGAAAGAAAGTAAGAAAGAGAGAGCAAGGGAGAGAGAGAGAAAGGAAAAGAAAGTAAGGGAGGGAAAGAGAGGAAAAGAAAGAAAGGAAGGAAGGAAGGAAGGAAGGAAGGAAGGAAGGAAGGAAGGAAGGAAGGAAGGAAGGAAGGAAGGAAGGAAGGAAAGGGGATGGAGGGAGAAAGAAAGTAAGAAAGAGAGAAAGGGAGAGAGAGAGAAAAGAAAAAGTAAGGGAGGGAAAGAGAGAGAGGAAAAGAAAGAAAGAAAGAAAGAAAGAAAGAACGAAAGAACGAAAGAAAGAAAGGAAGGGATGGAGGGAGAAAGAAAGTAAGAAAGAAAAAGAGAAAGGGAGAGAGAGAAAGGAAAAGAAAGTAAGGGAGGGAGGGAAAGAGAGAGAGAGAGGAAAAGAAAGAAAGAAACTTTCATGACATCTCCCATAACATGGAGACAGAAGGGGGAGAGGGGAGAGAGAGAAAGAGAGAGAGAGAGAAGGAGAGAAAGAGGAAAAAAGAAAAGAAAAAGAAAGAAAGAAAAAAGGGAGATGGAGGGAGAATGAAAGTAAGAAAGAGACAGAAAGAGGAATAGAAAGGGAGGGAAAGAGAGATAAAGAAAGAGGAAAAGAAACAAACTTTTGTGACATCTCCCATTATATGGGGTGGGAAAAGGGGAAAGAGAGAGAGAAAGAGAAAGAGGAAAAGAAAGAAAGGAAAAAGAAAGAGAAAAGAAAGGAGGATGGAGGGAGAAAGAAAGTAAGAAAGAAAGAGAGGAAGGGATAGAGGGAAAGAAGAAAAGAAAGGGAGGGAAAGAGAAAGAGGGAAAGAAAGAGGGAAAGAAAGAAGAAGAGGATGGAAGGGAGAAAGAAAGTAAGAGAGAGAGAAAGAGAGCAAGGGAGAGAAAGAAAAAGAAAGGAACAAAGAAAGTGGAAGAAGTGAAGCAAAGAGTGTGAGGGAAAGAAAGTAAGAAAGGGAGAGAAAGAGAGCAAGGGAAAGAGACACTGAGAAAAAGATAGAGAGAAAAAGAAGAGAGAAAGAAAACGAAGGATGACTGGAAGGAAGAAAGGAAGGAAAAGAAAAACAGAGGAAGAAGAAATGTTTGTCCTGTTTGTTCCAAAACGTAAAATTACACTGTTCACACAATGAATGATATGTTTGTAGCCAAAATTAAAAATTAAAAAAAAAATGTCATATGAAAAAAAAGAAGAAGAAAGAAGGGAAGAGAAAAGAAAGAGAAGAGTTTGGTTCCAAAACGGAGGAGTGCAGGCGTCGTCCAGCTTGGTTCTCTGCACGCACCCCAGGCCAACAATGGCTGGAGGAGGTTCAGGCGCTTTTCCAGAAAGGCCCACGGTGTGTGGCTGTGGCCAGACTGCACACACACACGCACAAACACACCCTTCTTAGGGTTTTAAGATGGTTTCCACATGACCAACCCTCCTCCTGAGTCCATTTCCCCTGGAATTTCCAGCTGCAACCCTCTTTCTTTTTTTAAAAAAGAGGAAGATAAACTAGCCCCGCGGGATGGAGGAGAGAGGCGGAGAAGAAGGAAGAGAAGCCGGCCTTTAAGAGTAACGTTACTCCTTCCCTCCTCACCCTTCTTAGGAAACTCCCATCCCTGTGGTGGTGGCAGCAACTCAGGGGATGATCCAGTTGTAGCTGGAAAGACTTAAGATTGCAGGAGGGGGAAGGGACGGTGTCTCGGCTGAGACTAAAGCTCGCCGGCTCAGGGGAAGAAACCCTCAAGTTGGCCACTTTGGATCGGCCGTCGCCTTCCACCTTCTTCGAAAAATATCTGGTTACTTGGATCGGGAAATGGGTTGGAAGGAATGATGGGATTTAAAATAGACCATAGACCAGGATCTTCTCTATTGGGAGTTTTCCCCCGCCCCAAAATACAACAAGAATAGGATAGGATAGGATAGGATAGGATAGGATAGGATAGGATAGGATAGGATAGAAAATATGGAATGGAATGAAGAATAGAATAAGAATAAATAGAAAAGAAAAGAATAGAAAATAAAATAAAATAAAATATGGAATGGAATGAAGAATAGAATAAGAATAAATAGAATAGAACAGAATAGAATATATGGAATGGAATGAAGAATAGAATAAGAATAAATAGAAAAGAACAGAAAATAAAATAAATAAAATAAAATAAAATAAAATATGGAATGGAATGAAGAATAGAATAAGAATAAATAGAATAGAATAGAATAGAATAGAACAGAACAGAACAGAACAGAATATATGGAATGGAATGAAGAATAGAATAAGAATAAATAGAAAAGAAAAGAATAGAAAATAAAATAAAATAAATAAAATAAAATAAAATAAAATATGGAATGGAATGAAGAATAGAATAAGAATAAATAGAATAGAATAGAATAGAATAGAATAGAATAGAACAGAATAGAATATATGGAATGGAATGAAGAATAGAATAAGAATAAATAGAAAAGAAAAGAATAGAAAATAAAATAAAATAAAATAAAATAAATAAAATAAAATATGGAATGGAATGAAGAATAGAATAAGAATAAATAGAATAGAATAGAATAGAAAATATGGAATGGAATGAGGAATAGAATAGAATAAGAAATCAAAAATAGAAGAGAAGAGAACAGAAAAGAACAGAAAGTAGAATAGAATAAGAAATCAGAATAGAAAAGAAAAGAAAAAGAAAAGAAAAAAAAGAAAAGAAAATATGGAATGTATTATTTCATGTATTAATATTTCGTGTATTAATAATCATGTTCATACCTATATCTGTTATCTAACATATGCTTGACAAAATAAAATAAGAAGAGGAGGAGGATTTGGAGGAAGATGATGATTTAGAAGAATTAGAGGAAGAAGAAGAAGAAGAAGAGGAGGAGGAGGAGGAGGAGGAGGAGGAGGAGGAGGAGAATCATCATCGATGTCTCTTTTGCCATGGGAATTTGTTCTGCGTGACTCAGCGTGCAAGAGCTTAAAGCCAGGAACATGTATTGTTGCATGATTATGCAAGGTAGGAGGAAAATCTTTGGAAATTGAACCCGGGGCTCCTTTTACCACCTACTTAATTGTCTCAGCAGAGAGAAGGGAGTATCTCCTGAGAAAAAAAGGGTGCGAACAGGGCACTCGAATTTCCAGGACACAAACATTTTGGTAACTCATTGCGTGGCATTAAGTTACTTTCCTCTTTCACAATCTTGGTTGGTCAAAGACGGTAACAAAAGGATTGGAGTTGGATGCTCTTTGGTTTCGGTCGGGCAGGCGGAAACTCAACAGATGCAGCTAGGCGCTGTCAGGTCGCTGCTGTGCCCCAATAGACTCTGACAGGGAGCAAAGATGCACTATATTATCATATATCACATCCTCATACCATATCCTATATCATGTATCATATATCGTACATCTTACATCGTACATCATATATCATATTATATCATCATATATCGTATATCGTATATCATATTGTATTGTATAATTTCATATCAATATAATATATAATATAATATATAATATATTGTAATTACATACTATAACATATAAGATACTACAGTATATGTTATTATAATAATATAACTATAATAACTTATAACATAACAACGTAACAATACTGTCATATATTATATTTAATCAAATAATCAAAATAAGGTAATATTAGATTAGATTAGATATTAGATATATAATAAAATAATCAGAATAATGTAATGTAATATATATTTTGTTATATTATTAGATATTAGATTATATAAAAATAATCAAAATTAAGTAATGTAATGTAGATTAGATTAGATTATTGTGATGATTTTATTTTATTATTCTGTTTTATTTTACTTATTGCATGTTATTTTACATTTCTGTTTTATTTTACTATTTTATTGTATTTTTCTATTTCTTTCCTCTTTTTATTGTAGGCTCCCAGGCTCAGTCGCTCTGCTTTAAAGTTTCTCCCCTGCTCCCATAATGAGAGGAAAGGAGAGCAATGAGATAAGTGAGGAGGGGTATGGAGAGGGCATCTAAACCAGCCCTGGCTTTCATCGGAGTAGGCATAGGGGAGTGAATCGGTTCCCATTTTAGCAATCTGGTTTGGAACCGATTAAATTAAATTTGATTTGAAGTGATTGTATTTGATTGGAATTTATTCAATCTGGAAATCCCCATCACATGCTGCAGTATCTAATTTGATTAGGAACATGGATGGCTCTGTGTGCTTACAGACTATCTGACACATAAGTGTTCTTCAAACTTCTTTCTTTCTTTCTTTCTTTCTTTCTTTCTTTCTTTCCTTCCTTCCTTCTTTCCTTCCTTCCTTCCTTCCTTCCTTCCTTCCTCCCTCCCTTCCTTCCTTCCTTCTTTCATCTCTATCTCTTATCTATCATCTATCTCTTATCTATCATCAATCTATCTATTTATATTTATCTATCTCTTATCTATCTATCTCTTATCTATCTCTTATCTATCTATCTCTTATCTATCTATCTCTTATCTACCTATCTATCTATCTATCTATCTATCTATCTATCTTTATATATCTTTTCTTTCTTTCTTTCCTTCCTTCCTTCCTTCTTTCTTTCATCTCTATCTCTTATCTATCATCTATCTCTTATCTATCATATATCTATCTATATCTATCTCTTATCTATCTCTTATCTACCTACCTACCTACCTATCTATCTATTTTCTTTCTTTCTTTCTTTCTTTCTTTCTTTCTTTCTTTCTTTCTTTCTTTCTTTTTCCTTCTTTTTCTTTCTTTCTACCTATATATCTCTATCTATCTTTATCTATCTACCTACCTACCTACCTATCTCTATCTTCTATCATCTCTATCCTCTATCATCTCTCCCTCCCTCCCTCCCTCTCTCTCTCTCTAGCTATCTGATTTCTACAGCCACCCATCTCGGCCAATAACTCCGAGCAGCTTACAGTTCAAAAAAACACGTTGCAGTTAAAATAAAATAAAAACATTGTCAAACAACAGTTCATACATCTAACCCTTCTTCCCATGTTTCGTTTTGTTTTTTGAATCTGGCCAGGCTCAAAATGGAAGTCGCCTTTTTAACTCCCGGGTGTTCAGCTGACTGCCCAGCCTTATCTATCTTTCTCCTCTTCACAAATGTGACACCCTGGAATGTCCTGTCTCAGACAGCTTCGAAAATTTATCGATGTCCACTTCCCCCCACCACCCCCCTTGTTAAAAGGCAGTTCAGGATCGTAGAACTCCGGAAAAAGAACTTCACGCTCACTAAGTTTTGTTCTCCAGTGATGAAGGCACACAATGCTTGCTTATTCACTGTAGTTTGGCTTTGTGGTTTAGTGCGTGTTGAATTAACCTGGATGGTTAGCATGTGATTTAAGGTCAGCTGCAGATCTGCAAAACAGGTAAATTTGGTCACCAAGTTCGTATATTGTGTGAATGTGGCTTGAAACCATAGGCATGTCCACAGGCGGGGTCAAGAGGGAGAGGGCTGCCACCTGTGACTGGAGCCCCTCCCCTAAAAAAATACGTGTTAAAAAGAGGGCGGGGCTTCAGCTGCCATCTTGACTTTTTGACAAAACCACACACAGATATTCTCCTAACAAAAGCATAATTCTGTATTGACTCTAGTTGAGTGTTTCTCAGTCTAAGAATATTTAAGATGTATAGACTTCAACTCCCAGAATTCCTCAGCCAACCATGGTGATAGTGATTATATTTGGGAGGGGTATTTAATTTAACCGATTTTTATCCCACCTTTATGGTTTTTACAAAAAACTCAAGGCAGTGAACATATCCAACACACCTTCCTCCTCCTCTTTTAATCTCCAACAACAATACTATGTCACCCAGCTGGCTTTCATGCCTAAGGTAGAACTAGAACTCTCTCTTTCCTAGTAATTGGCCCAAAGTCACCCAGCCAACTTTCATGCCTAAGGCGGGACTAGAACTCCCCATCTCCTGGTGATTGGCCCAAAGTCACCCAGCTGGCTTTCATGCCTAAGGCAGGACTAGAATTCACTGTCTCCTGGTGATTGGCCCAAAGTCACCTATCTGGCTTTCATACCTAAAGTGGGACTAGAACTCACAATTTCCTGGTGATTGGCCCAAAGTTACCCAGCCAACTTTCATGCCTAAGGTGAAACTAGAACTCATACTCTCCTGGTGATTGGTTCAAAGTCACCCAACTGGCTTTCATGGCTAAGGTGGGACTAGAACTCTCTCTCTCCTAGTAATTGTCCCAAAGTCACCCAGCTGGCTTTCGTGCCTGAGGTGGGACTAGAACTCACCATCTCCTGGTGATTGTCCCAAAGTCACCCAGCTGTCTTTCATGTCTAAAGCGGGACTAGAACTCACCATCTCCTGCTTTCTATCCTGGTGCCTCTAACCACTAGACCAAGCAGGGGTTGTTTGTTTTCATCTTGTCAGCCATCCAAAAGTCCAAAGATCGGGTGGGCTGTGTAAATATAACTAAATTACATGAATAAGTAACACACAATGCACACAGCCAGCCAACTGGGGTTTAGTTAAGCAATCAGAAGTCACATTTCTTTCTGACATTGCGCAAGGCACCCCAAGAGAGACTAGATGTGTGATGTTGCCACATGGATGGGCACAATGCACAACCACAGAGGTCTCTACCAGCTCTGCCAAAGCAGGGTGAGAAAGAGGCTCCCGCAATGGAGCAAATGGGGGTGAAATTGTCAGAGTCCATGGAGATGACAAAATGGATTGTTTTAATTGAAGGGAAATTTTTTTCCCTTTCATCCTTCCTCCCTCCCTCCCTCCCTCCCTCCCTCTTTCTTTCTTTCTTTCTTTCTTTCTTTCTTTCTTTCTTTCTTTCTTTCTTTCTTTCTTTCTTTCCTTCCTTCCTTCCTTCCTTCCTTCCTTCCTTCCTTCCTTTCTTCTTTATTATTCCATTATTGTTATTCCTTCCTTTGCTTCCTTCCCTCTTCCCTTCCCCCCTCCTTCCTTCCTTCCTCTCCTTCTATACACCTTCCCTTTCCGCTTCTCCTTTCTTCCTTGCTTTCATCCTTCCTCCCTCCCTTCCTCTTTCCTTCCTTCCCTCCTTCCCTCCCTCTTTCTTTCTTTCTACCTTTCCTTCCTTCCTTCCTTCCTTCCTTCCTTCCTTCCTTCCTTCCTCCTTCTTTATTATTCCATTATTGTTATTCCTTCCTTTCCTTCCTTCCCTCTTCCCTTCCCCCCTCCTTCCTCTTCCTCTCCTCTCGTCTCTCCTTTCCCCTCCCCTCCTCCCCTCTCCTCTTCTTTCTTTCCTTTCTCCTTTCCTCCTCTCCTTTCTTTCCTTCCATCTCAATTTTTGATTGTGTTTGTTCTTCAACTTACCACAAACTTTAATTAAAACCTTAAAGCAAACGTGAACAGCCTGCCTTTGTGAAGCCACCTTAAAGGGGGACGAAAGAATCAAAGTCCAGCTTTGGCCCTAGCCTTAAAATCAGCCAACCTCGAACCCTGAAACTTCAAATGCAAGTTTCAGGGGCCACACAAACCAGAGTGGCATTTGGGATTAAGGGCGCACCTCTTCCTGTGGTTGTCGCAAATGTGCACAAGTGAGACAAGCCTGCCTTGTCTACAAGATCCACATTCTGTCTGTCACCTGCGCCTCTACCACTGTCTGGTTTGGCTCTGCAACCCAAGAGGACGGACACAGACTCCAGAGAGGAATTAGGACTGCAGAAAAAACAATTACTACCAATCTCCCTTCCATGGAGGACCTGTATCCTGCACGAGTCAAAAAGAGGGCTGTGAAAATATTTACAGACCCCTCACATCTCGGACATAAACTGTTCCAACTCCTTCCCTCAAAACGACGCTATAGAGCCCTGCACACCAGAACAACTAGACACAAGGGGAGTTTTTTCCCCAATGTCATCATTCTGCTAAACAAATAATTACCTCAATACTGTCCAACTATTTACAAAGTCTGCATTACTATCACTATTAATCTTCTCCTCACTCCTTATCACCCATCCCCTCCCACTTGTGACTGTATGACTGTAACTTTGTCGCTTGTATCCCTACGATTTATCTGGGCTGTTTCCTAGTATGATTTGATTGCTTATTGTACCCTCATGACTATCATTAAGCGTTGTACCATATGATTCTCGACTCTTGAGGAATGTATCTTTTCTTTTATGTACACTGAGAGCATTTGCACCAAGACAAATTCCTTGTGTGTCCAGTCACACTTGGCCAATGAAGAATTCTATTCTATTCTATTCTATTCTATTCTATTCTATTCTATTCTAGTATGATTTGATTGCTTATTGTACCTTATGACTATTATTAAGTGTTGTACCTGATGATTATTGACTCTTGACGAATATATTTTTCCTTTTATGCACACGAGAGCATTTGCACCAAGACCAATTCCTTGTGTGTCCAATCACACTTGGCCAATAAAGAATTCTATTCTATTCTATTCTATTCTATTCTATTCTATTCTATTCTATTCTATTCTATTCTATTCTATTCTATTCCTATTCTATTCTATTCTATTCTATTCTATTCTATTCTATTCTATTCTATTCTATTCTTCTAGTATGATTTGATTGCTTATTGTACCTTATGACTATTATTAAGTGTTGTACCTGATGATTATTGATTCTTGATGAATATATTTTTCCTTTTATGTACACTGAGAGCATTTGCACCAAGACAAATTCCTTGTGTGTCCAATCACACTTGGCCAATAAAGAATTCTATTTAATTGTATTCTATTCTAATACAGAAGAGTTTTTTTGCAGCTTTGAGGGAGAGGAATTCTTGGCCTTATAAGAAATTCTAATTTTTTTAAAAAAAGAATTCTGTCTGGAGTGAGGCGGACGTCTTCTAAACCTCCGGAGATGACATTTGGTCTGGCACCCCCAGAACCGGCCCTTATATGGGGAGGTTCCTAACATGGCTCCATCCCGCTTGTTTTGGTAATACACCCCTGCCCTGCGGCATCTCCCGGCTGTGCTTTGCTTCCTGCGGGGATCTCCTTCGACCGTGGAAAAGGTCACATCTGGAAAAACATGACTAGACAGAGATGGAGGGGGGCGGGGAAAGGGACAAATATGCAGAGTTAAAAAAGGAAGTGAGGAAGGAGCTAGCTCTGTTTGGCATTGTCGAGGTAATTCCCCGTTAGGAGAATGAGCGCATACAGGGAGACGTACAGAGAGTAGTGTTGGAATAATACACACAGAGCATACAGATACCCTGTACAGTAAACATAGGTTTTTACTTCCAGAAAGGTTTAAGCAAAGTCCAAAATAAGCAATCCAAAAGTCATTCACAGGTAAAATCAGTCAGTTTTTTTTCAATCCAGGGATAATCCAAATATCAAATTCCAGTATCATAAACAGTTCAGTATCAGACTTATATCAAATCCAGTAATATCAGTCAATTAGAAGAAATGGAGCAACGGCAATACTTTCCAACAGAAGGAAACAGAGATACACTCAGACACACTGAGACTAAGACTAAGACAAACCAGGTTTCTGGCTCCATCTTATGGCCGTTTGGGAAACCACACCCAGTTGTAGTTTTTGCAATCTCTTAAAGACATAGTACTAAAATGTTTATCCTGGTTTATATATTTCTAACCCAAATACCTGTTAGGTGATTTATATTCCTAACAGGCATGATCTCCTCTTTATCCGAGCAGGAGAATCCAGAAATAACCAGAGGACAATTGAAATTCATCACAGGAGGCTTTCAAGAAGAGATTGGACGGCCCACTGTCAGAAGTAGTGCAGGGCAGAGGTGGGTATTCAACAGATTCTGACCAGTTGTGGAGAACCAGTAGCAGAAATTTTGAGTAGTTGGGAGAACCGGAAAATCCCACCTCTGACTGGCCCCGCTAACCCCATCTCTTCTCCGCCTCCCATTGAGTCCTAGGCTGGGTCTCCTTTTGTTGCCCTGCACGGGAGAACGGAGCTGGAAAGCAGGTTAGCGGGGTGGGGAGGGAATGGGGATTTTGCAGTAACCTTCCCCTGCCACACCCACCAGGCCACACCCACAGAACCGGCGGTAAATAATTTTGAATCCCACCACTGGTGCAGAGTCTCCTGCTTGGGTGGAGGGGGTTGGACTAGATGACCTACAAGGTCCCTTCCAACTCTTGTTAATCTGTTAAATTGAACAAAGGGGATTAGGGGACTGGAGGCTGAAACATAATGAAGAACAATTGTAGGAACTGGGTAGGTCCAGTCTAGAGAAAAGAAGGACCAGGGGTGGCATGAAAGCTTCCAGTGGTGAAGCTCCCACAACTTCTGAAGGCAACTTCTGTTCCACGGGTTGATTGTTCTCACTATCAGAAAATTCCTCCTTATTTCCAGGTTGAGTCTCTCCTTGATCAGTTTCCATCCATTATTCCTTGTCTGGCCTTTGGATGCCTGGGAAAATAGCTTGACCCCTTCCTCCTCTCTGGGGCAGCCCCTCAAATATTAGAAGTCTGCTATCATGTCTCCCCTGGTCCTTCTCTTCACTAGACTAGCCAGGCCCAGTTCCTACAATTGTGCATCATGTTTTAGTCTCCAGTCCCTTAAACATCCTGGTTTCTCTTTGCACTCTTTCTAGAGCCTCAACATCTTTTTTATAATGTAGTCACCAAAACTGGGTGCAGGACTCTAGGTGTGGTCTTACTAAGCCTTTACGGAGTGGTCTTGATCTTGATTGTATTCCTCTGTGAATGCAACTTAGGATTGCATTGGCTTTTTTTGGCGGCTGCTGCACACTACTTTATAATTCAATTTAAAAAGTAACTTACAAAAGAGGAGGATGCCATGAATTAATATGTGTTGATGGATTCACAGATGATGGTTGAGTTCTAATCCCCAAATATTTTAGCCCGGCCTCCCGAACTCTCTACCCAAGTCTGTTCCAACTTTCTCCAGTCTAAAAGTCAAAAAGTTAATGGGCTGCTGAGTTAAAAATATACTTGGGGAAAAGAATAATAAGTGACTTGTAATATGTCGCCATGAGCTCTGCGGAATTTTTTGGCACTCAGTGCCAACAGTGGGTGAAATGCCAGGAAAGGTACCGAGTGAGCATAAATGCCGGTCAAATAAATATATTTTTTTTCCTCTCCAAAGAATCAGAGGGCAGGAGAAGATTTGCATCTTCCAATATTTGAGGGGCTGCCCCAGAGAGGAAGGGGTCACGTGGGGGGGAGAGAAAGAAAGACTTTTGCTGCTTTCCTTGTGTGCAGCCAAAAGCAGAAGAAGAAAGAAGCGGAAAGAAGCAGCCCGGTGGCCAGGCCAGGCGCATGGGGCGCGTGGGGCAAGTCCCCCCTCCGCCCTTTCCCCACTCCCCTCACTACCTCGTGTTGTGAGCAATGCAAGCGACGCAAGCCTTGTGTTCCTGCGCAGCCTGGATTAATTGCTTTTGGGGGGACATTTCTCTGCGGACCAGCCAAATTTTCTTGCGGACCACCGGTGGTCCGCAACCACTGGTCCCGTCCAACCCCCCAGCTCAGACAGGTAAAACCTCTATCTTTTCAAACAAATGGTTGTCCAATATCTTCCAGGCAGGAAACCCTACACCACTTCAGACAAATGGTTATCCCAACATCTTTTTAAAAACTTCCAGTGTTGGAGCAATTCACAACTTCTGGAGGCAAAGTTGTTCCACTGGTTAATTATTCTAACTGTTAGGAAATTTCTCCTTAAGTTCTAAGTTGCTTCTCTCCTTGATTAGTTTCCACCCGTTGCTTCTTATCCTGCCTTCAGAAGCTTTGGAGAATAGTTTGACACCCCCTTCCATTCTTTGGGGCAGCCCAGGGGTGGGATTTTACTAGTTCACACCTATTCGCTAGAACCGGTTGTTAACATTCTAAGCAGTTCGGAAACCTGATGATGGCAGATGAGATTCTGCCGAAACATTGCTACAACTTTAAAAGCACAACTATAATGACATGGGAAAATACCCGAACAAAGCCGAATGCCATACATGTAAGTACCCGCGAAAACTTAAGAAAACATATATATATACATATACACACATATACAGTATACATAACACACATATACTTGTTTTCTGAGGTTCTCACAGGTATTTGTATGTGGATCTTTGGTTATTCGGATTTTCTCCCGCGTAAGATTGGCAGTATCTAGGCAACGTTTCAATGAAGTCTCATTCATCATCTTCAGGCTTGTGTCTTCGGCTCTGTGACTTAGTGAGAAGCACAGAGCCGAAGACACAAGCCTGAAGATGATGAATGAGACTTCATCGAAATGTTGCCTAGATACTGCCAATCTTACGTGGGAGAAAACCCGAATAACCAAAGACCCACATACATATATACATATACATATACATACATACATACATATATATAAAAGCGAAATACCCCTCACGCATCATCACAAAATCTCCAGACCCGTAAAGCCTACTAACTTGACATTTGGCCCGTAGGTTCCTCTTGGCTTCTAGGGGCTCATGAAGAAAGGATTTTTCGAAATGACCATCAGAGAATTTAGAGTATTTCCTATATTATTATTATTGTTGTTGTTATTAACACGCTCTGATGCTAAGGAGTTCTATTCCCCTTCCCCACCTGGAAAGAAATCTCTTCCAAAGGCAAAACACAAGCAGAGGAGAGGAATTTCACTTTCAGTTTCAGAGCACCAAGCAGCTTTAGTACAGAACAGTTAAGCTAAGCCACGCCCAGGCTCCTTGCTGTCTCCTTGCTTACACAGCAAATAACTGTTTCAGTTTCCAAAAACCCCTCAACTCTCTCACAGACTGACAGGACACTAGTCAGATGAATACCGATGGATGCTGGTAGACAGAGGCACAATTCCCACCCACCCCTTATTTTCCTCCTAAAAAACTAAGCCCGACTACATCGTTTCATAGCGAAGCACCGGTATCGAGCGAGTAAACAAATAAATGAACAAACTATTGTCAATATCCTTCCTGGTCCCTTCTCCAGTTCATATGATAAGTTTGGATTAGAAGACTGGATCACAAACCAAAATATTTCTAACCAAAGTCGAAATAGCATTGGCCTAACCTTGATAATGAGCCCCAGGGAGCTTTTAAAATGCAGAGTCTATTGAAACCGGGGCGGAAAAAAGAGAATTTTCACAGGGTTTGAAAACACTGGCTCGTCAAATGAGGTTTGCCCTTCCATAAACCCTTAGTCATTTATTCACCAGGCAAGTTTATGGAGTCTTAGTTTTGTTTTTGTTTTCAATCTAGCGAAGTTCCCAGAGAAAAACAAGGTACGGGCCGTCCTTGCGTTACGACCGCAATGGAACCCAAACATTTATGTTGCAAAGTGACACCTTTGTTAAACGAGTTGTTAGATCAATTGTAACTGACCTGGGTCAGTTCATAGTCTGTGAACCCGCCCAGTCACTGCATTTATTTACACAACACGATTAACCTGGTTATTTGCATCCAACATTTTCTGGGTTCGTATCAAATACTGGAATGTCATCTAATGCAAGAGTCGGCAACCTGCAGCTCCGGAGCCGCATGTGGCTCTTTCATCTCTCTGCTGCAGCTGTCGCCGGTCGGCACCACAATTTTGAAAGGAGCTTCCCGTTAAGTGGGCGGAAAGCACAGCGTGCCAGGAGGAAACGATGGCAAGGGGCTAGGTTTCTGGTTGGCTCCATACTTGACAGGGCTTTTGGTTAGGATAGGTAGAGGGAAAAGGACACCGTGCTAGGAGGAGACTGTATGGTGGGGAAACCAGACTTCCGGTCAGCTCCAGAACTGAACGGTGGGCTTCTGGTTAGGGCCTTTGTGGCTCTTTGAGCATTTAAGGTTGCTGACCCCTGATCTAATGGGTTGGGTTCCCACAATGTGGTAAACCAATCAAAACAAAAATTGCAAAGCTAACAGAGCTTAGCATGTGTGAATGCATCCACCAGGTCTTTAACTCAACTGAGTTAAAATTAACATAAGAGGTGGGGAAATAAGGTAATGGAAACTCTTGGGTACTGTGTCTTGCTTGCAGCCAGTTCAGGTTTCACATTTTACTTTTGGGACTTCTTTTTTTCTTCTCCTCCTCCTCCTCATAATGGCCTGTTTTAAATTGCACTTCTTTGCTGTGTAACCTCATCGGATCTGTGTTGGCCCAACAGAGTTTGCAACTCCTTTTCCCTCGAGCCTGCAAGAAATTGTCCCCTTTGGCCAAAGGACAATATTTCATGGAATAATAAAAGGTTTGCAGCTGGCACAAAGAGCTGACTCAGAGAATACAAAAACACACACTCACACACACACACACACATAACCAAAACATGGGTAGCTCGGTTTCTCACTGCAATAGGCGTCTAATTATAACCATGCTGAAGTATAAATCTCCTGAAAAAAGTAGATTTAATTTTGTAATTGTACTTACATTTGCTGCAAAAGAAAGCAAAGCTTTTTCCTTTTCTTTCTTTCTTTCTTTCCTTCCTTTTTCTTTTCTTTTTACCCCTTCCTTCCTTCCTTCCTTCTTTCTCTTTCTTCTCTCTTTCCTTTCTTCCTTCTCTTCCTTCCTTTTTCCTTCTTCCTTTCTTTTTCCTTCCACCCCTTCCTTCCTTCCACTTTCTTTTTCTTTCTTCTTCTTTCTTTTTCTTTCCTCCCCTTCCTCCTTTTTTTCTTCCTTCCTTCTTTTC
The DNA here is from genome assembly GCF_049901715.1 of Pseudonaja textilis. Lineage (NCBI taxonomy): Eukaryota > Metazoa > Chordata > Lepidosauria > Squamata > Elapidae > Pseudonaja > Pseudonaja textilis. The sequence continues at coordinate 3,742,744 of NC_141996.1, read as the reverse complement.
CTTCTTTCTTTCTTTTCTTTCCTCCCCTTCCTTCCTTCCTTTTTTCTTCCTTCCTTTCTCTTTCTCTTTCCACCCCTTCCTTTCTTTCTCTTTTTTCTTTTCTTTTTATTCCCTCCCCTTCCTTCCTTCCTTCCATTCCTTCCTTTCCTCTTTTCTTTCTTCCCCTCCTTTCCTTTTTCTTTTCTTTCTTCCTACCTTTCTTTCCTTTCAATTTTTTCTTTCTCTTTCCTTTCCTTTCTTTTTCTTCACTTTTGCCTTTTGTTTTTTACTCTCTTCTGTTTCTTCTGTTCTTTTTTGGTTAGTTTTTATATTCATTGTAAAAATTTTCTTTAAAGTTTATTTTTAAATATAAAAAGTTGAGGGCTACCTGTACACACCAAGACAACCATTGCAGCATCCCTACAGCCAAAATTCAGGTGCTTCAAAACTGATCACCATTTGCAACCTTCCTAACCGGATTCCAACAACCAAAACCAATGAAGGAAGCTGGGTTTGCTTAATCACCGCATGATTCATTTGGGGTTCATTCATTTAACATCTGCAGTTATTTGCCTAAGTAGCACAACAAAAAAAAGGTTGTAAAATCAGGCATGACGCACTTAATGACCATTTTGCTTAACAATGGTGGTTCCGGCCCCAATTCTGGTCGTGTTCTGACCCAAACCTTGTTCCAAGGAAACAAACACGAAAAGGAGGTAACAGCAAAACCTTTTAATGATTCTTTACGAATTTCATTCCTTCCCGGTTCAAGGGCTGTTTCAAACTAATTGTCTCTGATAAGAAGGAGCCTTGCCAAGGTGGTGCAAGGCTGCCCAGAACACTAGATAAAGTTGCCAAGAAATACTACAAACACAAAGAGTCTCCAAACACGAACTAAGAGAGTCGAACGTCCACAAGGCTTGAGTGCAAAAGCTTCTTTGCTTCCTGCAAAGAGCTCCAGTTTCTCAGCTGGCTTTTATATCTTAAGGGAGGGGCCATCACCTTTCAGCCTTACTCCCGAGTCATCTGTGCTGCTGCAGCTGCTCTTTCCTTCGAGCAGCCCTGCGCGCACACACACACTGGGCACGGGCTCCTCGGGGGCCTCTTCCTCACTGCTGCCAGCCTCCACCATCTCCGAAGGCAGCACTCCACTCCCTGATGGTCCTGGGCCCCATCCCTGCATCGCATGCAGGCCCCTCATCCGAGTCCTCGCTCTCCGAGACCTCAGCCGTCCCCACCTGCCGCTGGTGAACCACAACAAGTCATAGGTCGAGGACTCTGTGTATCCATGCCGAATTTGCCCTCAAAAAATGTGAATTGTGGCTCTTATTGGATTTAAATCCAGCCAGTGTTAAGTCTCTAAAACTTTATTGCTGATGCAACACACAAAAAATAAACAGCTGGTCCTCGGCTTACGACCATAACTGAGCCCAAAACGTATGTTGTTAAGTGAAAATTTGTTTTGGGGAAGTTGCAAAAATGACTCCTGAACCATCATAAATGTGAGTTAGTTGTTGAGCCTCTGAATGTAAATCACGTGACCATGGGAAGGCTGCAGTGGTCATAAGTGTGGAAAAAATGAAGTGATAAATTACTCAGAAAGTAGGAAAAGATATATATTTAAAATGAAAAAAATGGAACTGTTACCTTCTTGTTATTAAAACACTTGTTTTAATGTTCTTTGTTAAACTCTATATAGAAATAAATGGAATAAATGTGAAAAAGAGAAATTATGATAAATGTATTAACTATGTTTAAAGGATGTAAGAATATAGATGAAATGAATTATGAGGTTTGTTGTAATGAGGTTAATATGAGTTCATATGTTTAATAGAATAGACTAATTTTTCTTTTTAAAATTATAAATGATCTGATGTGATTGTGAAGGGGAAATGGGCCATGAGGAATCTGACTTAAAAGGTATATGTGTTATGTAGTTGTTAGGAGATTATTGTTATTAATCTTTAAAGTGATAATTTAAAAGTTAAATGATTATTAGGAACTAAAGAGACGTCAACTAAATGATATATAGGATTATAGGGGAGGTACACTCTAGTTGGTAATTGTGGGAGGAACTTTTCCGAAATATTTGAATTGAGGTGGAGTTTTTTGAAACGATGAAACAAGAATATGCGGTGAAATTGCAAACCTGACCTATAAAAGTATAAAGCCCAACGAATATGAAGATATGAGAACGATTTAAAGTTAAAAGAAATAGGTTCAGAAATGAATAGAAAATATATAAAATAAGCCTGAGAAAAGTATTTGGGAAAATGAATAGAAAATATGTCAAGTAATGATAAGATATGACATTCAATGTTAAAGATGGATATGTAACCAAAGGTCATGTTTGTATGGAAATGTGAAAAACCTGGGATCATGCTGTTCACTAAAAAAAAGATGTTTTTGAAATGTGGAAAAAATATGTTTTAAAAAGTGTGAAAAAAATGGTCATGTCACTATTTTCAGTGCCATTGTAACTTCAGAACATCAAATGTACAGGACTACCTGTATAGGCAAACAAATATGCAGTCTTTACCCAGGTCAAATGACTGAATTATTCACCAGACACGGAAAAATGCTCAGTCAATTAAGCATATAATTAAATGAGGTCATTGTTGAGGTTAGCAGCGTCGTATTTTCCAAGGCTGGAAAAATCAATGTTGTAACATCTGACATAGTGAATCTGCGGCCTCCAATCTCAGCTTTGAACTCTTTTTTTTAAAATCATTCCAGCATTGTTTCCAACTCCAAAACAATGTTATCGTTTTATAGCAAACAAAAGGGACTAGAGATAATCCTCCATTCGTAAGCATTCTTTCGGGAAGTTGTGGGAGCTTCATCCCTGGAGGCTGTCAAGAAGAGATTGGACTGCCATTTGTCAGAAATGGTGCAGGGGGTCTCCCGCTTGGGCGAGGGGTGGGACTAGATCAGCGGTCGCCAACCGGCGGGTCAGGGACCACTGGTGGTCCGTGAGAAAATTTTGGTGGTCCGCAGAGAAATGTCTCCCCCAAAGCAATTAATCCAGGCTGCGCGGGAACACAGGCTGCGCCGCCCACATGGCCCACGGGAACACAAGGCTTGCATCACTTGCACTGTGCACAACACGAGGTAGTGAGGGGAGGGGGAAAGAGAGGAGGGGGACTTACCCCACGCGCCCACGCGCCTGGCCTGGCCATTGGGCTGCTTCTTTCTGCTTCTTTCCACTTCTTTCTTCTTCTGCTTTTGGCTACACGCAAGGAAAGCAGCCAAAGTCTTTCTTTCTCTCCCCAAACTCTGCCAGAAATGAGTCTTTGGGACCCTGCAAGGCCTCCTGCTCCAAGAGGCTCCGCCGGCAAAGGCTCATTTCTGGCGGAGTTTGGGGGAGAGAAAGAAAGACTTCTGCTGCTTCTGCTGTTTTCCTTGCATGAAGCCAAAAGTATCTCCCTCTCCCTCTGAGAACGGAGCTGGAGACGGTATCCTGTAATCCCAAATCAAGAACGATCGATCGGTAGGAAAACGGGGTGGGGAATTTTCCTGCAGACTTTTTGGGGAGATTTTCCCAGGGTCTCTCATCCGCGGGATTTAAAATGATGAGTTTGGTGGTCCCTGAGGTCCAAAAGGTTGGCAACCCCTGGGCTAGATGACCTCCAAGGTCCCTCACAACTCTGTTCATCTGTAAAGAAACGGTCCAAAGTTACAACTTTAGAAGATAATTTTCAGTGGAACTACAAAATCCCCTTCTTCCGATTTTCAACCCTTTTTCAAAATCCGTTAAGTTGCCGATACATTATTCTTCCGCGAAAAGTTTATGCAGGGAAGCCCTCCACTTATGACCACAATCAAGCCCAAAATTTCCGCTGCTAAACAAAGCATTTGTTAAGTGAGTTCTGCCCCATTTTACGACCTTTCTTGCCACCGGTTGTTAAGTGAATCACTGCATTTGTTAAGTTAGTAGCTTAAGTCTGGCTTCTCCATTGACTTTGGTTGCCGGAAGGTCGAAAGTTGTTTTTCCAGCATAAGTTGCTTTTTTGGGGGGTGGGGGCTGGGGGGAGTTGCTTTTTTGTCAGCTCTGCTGTAGCATCGAACCGTCACTAACTGAACCGTTGTAAGTCGAGGACTGCCTGTAACGGATTTGTCTGGCTTTTATGGAAGTAAACGGAAGTTATGGACTGCCATTTGTCAGAAATGGTGTAGGGTCTCCGGCTTGGGCGGGGGGTTGGACTAGATGACCTACAAGGTCCTTTCCAACTCTGATGATCTGTTAAGTATTTATGGTTTGATCCCTGGTCACAGAGCTCAGCTGTGCCACCTTCACAATCCATTGTGGGGGTGGTATTTGTGTACTTTTCCCCTCTATTTTTGGGAAGGGGCTGGGTGTGGCTGCGTGAGTCACATTGCTTTGGCGTGTCACCGGGGAGACAGACTAGAAACTTTGGGTCGGGCGTGCCACAGATTGTGCAAGAGGCGAGGTCAAAAGGCTGTGGTGGTGAAATGCAGTGTGTGGTGGAAAAATGTCATTTTCTGGTGTCAGCTTATCAATGGTGGCGGCTCAGCTGGCCTACCCGGCACAGATGTCTTCACAGTCATGGCGTTGCTATATTTGCTGCAGCAGTCATGCTACACAACAAAACATCACGTCTCACACTAGGAGAATGAAGCTGCCTTCAACCCTGTGCAACCTTTGGACTCTGCTCCCATTATGTTATTTCATTTTATTATTGTATTGTATTGTATTGTATTGTATTGTATTGTATTGTATTGTATTCAGGTGTGGGATTCAAATTTTTTAACAACTCGTTCTGTGGGCGTGGCTTAGGTGGTGGGCGTGGCTTGGTGGTCATGTGACTGGGTGGACATGGCTTAGTGGTCATGTTATTGGCTGGGCGTGGCCAATTCAATTTCACTCACATCGAGGCACACATCTCATGACTGTGGGGATGCTGCAACAGTCATAAGTGTGAAAAAGGGTCATAAGTCACTTTTTTCAGTGCCATTGTAACTTTGAATAGTCACTCCACACAAGCAAAGTACCAGCAAAGGAGGGGGAAAAAACTCCAGAGAAGTTCCTGAGACAGGAAGTCTAGTCCTGCCAAGAATGTAATAAGGGTTAACGGAGAGGCCGTTTCTGTCAGCAACCCCAGAATGTTTCCTTCCTGCCTTCCTTACAGGATTAGCCCTGTAATTTCTTCTAACAACCGGTTTTCCGAACTGCTTAGAATATTAACTGGTTCTAGCAAATAGGTGCGAACTGGTAGAATCCCACCCCTGATTGTATTGTATTGGTATTTTATTGTATTACATTTGTATTGGTATTGGCATAGTATTGGTATTGTATCCGTATTTGTATTGCATTGAAGAATCGCATAGACTGGCCTAAGTCACCCAGCTGGCTTTCATGCCTAAGGCAGAACTAGAACTCGCCATCTCCTGGTTTCTACTCTGGTACCTTCATCACCAGTCCTTCACCATCTCTTGTGACACTGAGGCAGGGCTGCCTAACTATAGTTTATTGAATAACCCCCAATCGGTTGAAGTTCTGCATCTCAGGTTCATACAAGAGGTGAGGCTGAAATTAAATTGTACAAAGGCTTGACATGTTTTTAGTATTTTAGTGATAACTCTTTTTACCAAATTTCATTGTGAGGTTAAACACGTAGAAAATAATTAAACAAAAACAAAATAAGGAAAAAAAGAGAGAGAAAAGCATAAAGAAATAAAATGGTTTCTGGCTTCCTTTGGTGTGGTACTTTCCAAAACCAACACGACAATCTTTTGCTTTGCGTTTCAATTATGACGATATCATTCTAACCTTCAAAGCCTAAACTCAAAGTTTCGGGGTTTTTTTTCCCCCCCCAGCTTCATGCAAAAAGTCCTGAAGCAGTAATCCAAGTAGGAAAAAAAAAAGGAGATAATAACTTTTGTCCCCCTCTAATGAAAACAGGCAATTCCGCCATCACCTTTGCAATCTGCTCTTCCATTGTGGGAATTAACTTATCTTTCCATCTTTGTACACGCAAGATCCTTGCTGCTGCGTCAACATGTAAAATAACAAAAATTCCAACATTTTCTTTCAAATTCTTCAAGCGGGTGGCACCCAACTTTAACCAAAGCAACCAGATCACACATTTTGAAATGCAACTCACAACTGCAATTCAAACCTGGTTAGACCTTTCCCACGTTTGAAATTCTGAGATCTCAAACCTAGTTAATCGTCAGCCTCAAACTGGCTAACCCCCAAACCTAGTTACGTAAACACCATCGCTATGCTAGATAACCAACCTTCTCACATTTGAAATTCTGCAGTCTCAAACCTAGATAATCTCAGCCTCAAACTGGCTAATCCCCAAACCTAGTTAGTTTGTTGAATTAGGGTGGGGCTGGAGTTGGAGACAGAAGAATAAACACTTCCTTCTCAGGCAACCCTCTAAACTACAGGTAATCCTCGGCTTCCGACCACCACAACGGAGCCCAAAATTGATGTGGCTGAGCGAGGCAGTTATTAAGCGAATTTTGCCCCATTTTACGACCTTTCTTGCGATGGTTGTTAAGTGAATCACTGCAGTTGTTCAGTAAGTGAATCTGGCTTTCTCCACTGACTTTGCTTGTCCGAAGGTCAGAAAAAGAGAGTAACATGAACCTGGGATGGTCATAAATATGAGTCAGTAGCCAAGCGCCTAAATTTTGATCACATGACTGTAGGGAAGGCTGCAATGGTCGTTAAGTGTGAAAAACAGTCCTAAGTCACTTTTTTTCAGTGCTGTGGTAACTTTGGATGGCTGTTATATGAACTGTTGCAAGTCAAGAACTACCTGTGTTTCTTAACTGCAGCAACTTTCTAAGATATTGGACTTCAGTTCCCAGAATTCCCTAGCCGGAGGGGAATTCTGGGAGTTGAAGTCCACAAAATCTAAGAGTGGAATACTGCTCTAGACCAGGGATCTCCAACCTTGGCAACTTTAAGCCTGGTGGACTTCAACTCCCAGAATTCTCCAGCCAGCAAAGCTTTTAAGCCTGGCGGACTTCAACTCCCAGAATTCTCCAGCCAGCAAAGCTTTTAAGCCTGGCGGACTTCAACTCCCAGAATTCTCCAGCCAGCAAAGCTTTTAAGCCTGGCAGACTTCAACTCCCAGAATTCCCCAGCCAGCAAAACTTTAAGGGCAAAACTCACTTAAACAACTCTCTCACTCAGCAACAGAAATTTTGAGCTCAATTGTGGTCATAAATTGAGAATTATCTGTACTCTGGAACTTTGTCAATGAAGGAAATGTTTATTTGTCTCTTTACTGTTGTAAAACAAGGACTAGCTATATTCATCACCTACGGTTGGGAGACCATTGGTGTTAAAAAAATTTTGTCTTACGCTATATAAATGATTTATATGTTTTGCTCTAACTTAGAAGTTGCTTTCAGATTTTTTTGGTAACTCCATCTCAAACTTCTTGCATTCGTCTTCTCATTTCTTTTGAGCTTGTCTCTTCTTTTTCTCTCTCTTTCCCAGATATGTTATAGAGTTAGTCCTCTAATATATGCCTTTGCTGTAATCCATGCATTTTGTAATGCAGTTTCTTTCTTTTTTCTATTCCCTTTAAAGAAGAAATCTGATTCTCTTTCCATAAAGTTGTATAAATTCCTTTTCTTTTAATATTGATTGGCTCATTGTCCATCTTATGAATGACCTCACCCCATTCCTAAGATAGATAGATAGATAGATAGATAGATAGATAGATAGATAGATAGATAGATAGACAGACACAGAGAGATTAGATTAGATTAATTAGATTAGATTAGATTAGATTAGATTAGATAGATAGATAGATAGATAGATAGATAGATAGATAGACAGACACAGAGAGATAGATTAGATAGATAGATAGATAGATAGATAGATAGATAGATAGATAGATAGACAGACAGAGACAGAGACAGACAGATATAGATTAGATAGAGATAGACAGTTTAGATAGATGGATAGATGGATGGATGGATGGATGGATGGATGGATGGATGGATGGATGGATATAGACAGATAGATGGATAGATATAGACAGATTAGATAAAGATAGATAGATAGATAGATAGATAGATAGATAGATAGATAGACAGACAGACAGACAGACATAGACAGGAGAGAGAGAGAGAGAGAGAGAGATTAGATATAGAGATAGACAAACAGACACAGATAGACACAGACATATTAGAGATAGAGATAGATGATAGGGAGAGAGAGAGAAAGAGAGGGAGGGAGGGAGGGAGAGAGAGAGAGAGAGAAGATAGACACTGTAGATCGGGGTCTTCAAACTCGACAGCTTTATAAGACTTGTGCACTTCAACTCCCAGAATTCCTCCTCCAGTCATGTTAGCTCAGGAATCCTGGGAGTTGAAGTCCACAAGTCCTAAACTTGCCACATTTGAAGACCCTTGCTATATAGAATGTATGTATCTGTCACTAAATGAACTTTTGTAAGTCGAGGGCTATCTGCATACGAGAGGTTTACAATGGTTAAGGAATGCCTGTCGTTTCTAAGCTACAGCACTCTCTCTAAGCCTGAATGAATTGCACAAGCTGAATTCATGCAACCCATTAAACCACACACACACACACACACACACACACACACACACACACCCCAAACCCATGGTTAACCCTAGCAAGGCTCAAGTGCGATACTCACAAGCCTGCACAGTTTTTTTGCTAACCTAGTTTAACTCCCCTCGCCAGCCTTAAGAGGGGGAAAAGTCACCAGTCGGAACAACAGGGTCAGATCTAGAGGTGGGGGCAAGGAGGAGTATGCACTCTGCACATGCTTGGAGCTGAGCCCATCCTGCAAAGTTCTGGAGTCTTGAAAGCCCAAGAGCACAGAGTGCACTCTGTACATGCTCTCAAGACCATCCTAACCCATTCTGGAGCCTGCCAAGCCAGGGAGCAGAGTTGCACTTTGCGCATGCTCAGATCTGCGCCCATCCTGCCCCGTTCTGTAGCCTGTCAAGCCAAGGAGTAGAATGCATTCTGCGCATGCTCAGGGCTGAGCCCATCCTACCCAGCTTTGGAGCTTGCCAAGCCAGGGAGCAGAATGCACTCTGCACATGTTTTGGGCTGAACTCCTCCTGCCCCGTTCTGGAGCCTGCCAAGCCAGGGAGAAGAGTTGCACTCTGCACATGCTCCTATCTGGGCCCATCCTGGACGGTGCCAGCAATCCCAGGAGCAAGAGTGCACTCTGCACATGCACAAGGGTGATCTCATCCTGTCCATTTCTGGAGCCTCGCCAAGCCAGGGAACAGAATTGCACTCTGCCCATGCTCGGATCTGAGCCCATCCTGCCCATTTCTGGAGACTGCCAAGCCAGGCAGCAGACTTGCACTCTGCACATGCCCGGATCTGAGCCCATCCTGCAGGGTGCCAGAATCTAGCAACCCCAGGAGCAAGAGTTGAACTCTGCACGTGCTCAGGGCTGAGCCCATCCTGCCCCGTTCCAGAGCCTGCCAAGCCAGGGAACAGAGTTGCACTCTGCCCATGCTCGGATCTGAGCCCATCCTGCAGAGTACTGGAATCTAGCAATCCCAGGAGCAAGAGTTGCACTCTGCACGTGCTCAGGGCTGAGCCCATCCTGCCCCGTTCCAGAGCCTGCCAAGCCAGGGAACAGAGTTGCACTCTGCCCATGCTCGGATCGGAGCCCGTCCCGCAGAGTCTGCCAAACCAGCTGCGGTTCAGGACTGAATAAGCCTAAATAAACCCTCCAGCCCAGGCTCCAACAAACCCGGAATCATTGTTTCTCTCTGTTCCCCCTTCCCCCCTCCCCTCCAAAAAGTTCCCAAACTTTCTCCCAAGCCATCCAGCTGGAGAAAAGCCCAGCGGTCCCTCCTTCCCTCCTTCCTTCCCCCTTCCAGATGTTGCCCCCCTTCCCTTCTCTTCCCTCGGTTGGAAAAGTTGCCTTCTCCCTCCCCTCCCCTCCCCTCCCCTCCCAATCCCTCCCCTCCCCAGAAGCAGGAGGGGGCGGCCCTCTCGTGCACGCGCCTCCGGAGCCCCTCCCTTCCCTCCTTCCCACGCCGGGCGGGGGGCGGGGGACCAGCAGGGGCTTAGATAGCCTGCAGGGGCAGGAAAGGGGGCGTCTCGGGAGGGGCGGGGCACGGACGCCGGGGGCGGCGCGCCCCTCGAGGCGCGTGCACGAGCCGGAGTTTGCGCGCTGGCGGCGGGGGGCGCTTTAAAGCCCAGCGCGCGCCCGACCGTCCAGCTGCTGCTCCGCCGCCGCCGCCGCTGCCGCTGCCGCTGCCGCTTCTCCTCCTCCTCCGCCGGCCGACAGAGAGAGCGAGGCACGGAGCTGGAGGGGCCGGCTGGCGAGGTGAGTTCGAGCGATGCCCGTCGGCCGCTTCGTGCCGGGGAGCCCTTTGGAAGAAGCAGCCCTGGTGGGAGGGGGAAGGGGGAAGGGGAAAGACGGGACGGGCTCCTTGTTTCTCCCGGGGTGGGCGAGGGCGGCAGGGAGGCTGGTTGGTTGGTTGGTTGGCCCTCCGTCCGGGCGATCCTTTGCATCCTGGACGCCCCCCCGGCCCCACACAACCTGGACTTGCCTTCGGCTGGAGAGAAAGAAAGGGGAAGGAAGGAAGGAAGGAAGGAAGGAAGGAAGGAAAGAAAGAAAGAAAGAAAGAAAGAAAGAAAGAAAGAAAGAAAGAAAGAAAGAAAGAAAGAAAGGGAGTGGAGGTAGGGGACAAAAAGGAGAAGGAGAAGAGAAGGAGTGGTGATAGGGGAGGAGGAAGGAGAAAAGGAGGGAGGGAGGAAGGAAAGAAAGAAGGAAAGAAAGAAAGAAAGAAAGAAAGAAAAGGAAAGAAAGAAGAGAGAGAGAAAGAAAAAGAAAGGGAAAGAAAGAAAGAAAGAAAGAAAGAAAGAAAGAAAGAAAGAAAAGGAGGTGGAGGTAGGGGACAAAAAGGAGAAGGAAAAGAGAAGGAGTGATAGGAGAGGAGGAAGGAGAAAAGGAGGGAGGAAGGAAGGAAAGAAAGAAAGAAAGAAAGAAAAAAGGAAGGAAAGAAGAGAGAGAAAGAAAAAGAAAGGTAAAGAAAGAAAGAAGGGAAGAAAGAAAGAAAGAAAGAAAGAAAGAAAGAAAGAAAGAAAGAAAGAAAGAAAGAAAGGTAAAGGAAGGAAGGAAGAGAAGGAAAGAAAGAAAGAGAAAGAAAGGTAAAGGAAGAAAGAAAAAAGGAAAGGAAGAAAGAGAGAGAAGAGAAGGAAGGAAGAAAAAGAGGGAAAAAAAGAAGGGAAAAAGAGAGAAAAAGAAAGGAAGAAAAAGAGGGAAAATAGAAAGGAAAAGAAAGGAAAGAAAGAAAGGAAAAGGGGACGAAAAAAACCCGCTTTCGGTGGAATTTTGCACGGGGCATCGAGGTTCCTGGGTGGGGGTTGCGCTGACTTTTCCGCGGTGTTGCATCCACAGGAGGGAAGGGGGTGGGGTTGCGCTGAGTTTTGCAGGGGGCATCCAGAGTTGGGGTTCCGCTCAGGGTTTTTTTTTTTGCACGGGGCATCCAGAGGGATTATCCTGACTTTTGCACAGCGTTACGTGCGGGGTGGGGGTGGCGGTTGCGCTGACTTTGCACATCGGGGGGGTGAGGATTGCGCTGAGTTTTGGCGGCGCGCGCGCGCGTGTGTGTATACGTTCCGCTGACTTGCACGGCGTTGCATGGGGGAGGAGTTGCGCTGAGTTTTGCATGAAGGAGGGGGGTTGCGTTGAATTTTTGCACAGGGCAACGTGGGGCGAGGGGGGGGGTTGAGCTCCTCTGAGGTGCTTTGGAGGCGCGAGGGGCGCGTCCTCCTTTTTCTTCTTCTTCTTCTTCTTCTTCTGCCCGGGTGTGTGTGTGTGTGTGTGGAATGACTCCAGCACGCGCTTTTTGCAACTTTGGAGCCGCCAGCACCGGACCTCCGTGGCTGAATGGGATCCAGGGAGCCAGTCTAGAGAAAAGAAGGACTAGGGGTGACATGATAGCAGACTTCCAGTATTTGAGGGGCTGCCCCAAAGAAGGGGGAGTCAAGCTATCCTCCAAAGCCCCTGAAGAGCAGGATGAGAAGCAACGGATGGAAACTAATCAAGGAGAGAAAGCAACTTAGAATAAAAAGAGAAATTTCCTGACAGTGAGAACGATTAAGCAGTGGAAGGACTTGCCACCAGAAGTTGTAGATGCTCCAATACTGGAGGTTTTTAAGAAGAGACTGGACACTCATTTATACAGGTCATCAGAGTTGGGAGGGACCTTATAGGTCATCTAGTCCAACCCCCTGCCAAAGCAAGAGACCCTACACCATTTCTGACAAATGGCAGTCCAGCCTCTTCTTGAAAGTCTCAACTGATGGCGCTCCCACAACTTCCGAGGGCAACTTCTGTTCCATGGGTTGGTTGTTCTCACTGTCAGAAAGTTTCTCCTTATTTCCAGGTTGAATCTCTCCTTGTTCAGTTTCCATCCATTATTATTCCTTGTCTGGCCTTCAAGTGCTTTGGAAAATAGCTTGACCCCTTCCTCCTCCTCTCTGTGGCAGCCCCTCAAATATTGGAAGACCGCTATCATGTCTCCCCTGGTCCTTCTCTTCCCTAGACTAGCCAGGCCCAGTTCCTGCAACTGTTTGTTGTATGTTTTAGCCTTCAGTCCCCTCATCATCCTGTTTGCTCTTCTCTGCACTCTTTCTAGAGCCTCAACCTCTTTTTTATAATGTGGTGACCAAAACTGGATGCAGGACTCTAGGTGTGGTCTTGCTAAGGCTTTATAGAGTGGTATTAGTCCCTCCCTTGATTTCGATTGTATCCCTCTGTTAATACAACTTAGGATTGCATTAGCTTTTTTGGCGGTGGCTGCACACAGCTGGCTCCTATTTAGCTGGTTGTCCACTAAGACTCCAAGATCCCCCTCCCAGTTCCTGCTATTGAGCCTGGTTTCACCCAGTCTATGTGTGTCCTTTGGGTTTTCTTGCCTAAGTGTAGGACTTTACTTTTCTCTACATTGAATTTCATTTTGTTAGATAGGGCCCAGTGTTGTAGTCTAGTTTGCATCTTGAGCCTATCTTGGGTGTTAGCTATTCCTGCCATTTGTCTGAAATGGTGTACGATCTCCTGCTTGAGTAGGGGGTTGGGCTAGATGACCTCCAAGGTCCCTTCCAGCTCTATTCTGATTGATTGATTGATTGAATCTCTTTGCTGCACCTGAACTCTGATGCGGGTTTGTTCAGCCGCGTTAGAAGAGTTAACCATGTTAGCTTTGAAAAGAAAAGAGAAAGAAGAAAGAGAAAGAAAAAGAGAAAAAGTGATAGAAAGAAAAAGAGAAGGAAAGGAAAAAGTGAGAGACAGAAAAAAGAAAGAAAAAGAAAGAAAGAAAGAAAGAAAGATATAAAGAGGAAAAAAGGAAAAAAGAAAGAAAGAAAAAGAAAGAGACAGAAGGGAATGAAAGGAAAAAGAGGAAAAGAAAGAAAGAAAAGAGAAAGAAAAAGGGAGAAAAAAGGGAAAAAGAAAAGAGAAAGAAAGAAAGAGAAAGAAAGAAAAAGAGAGAGAAAAGGTGATAGAAAGAAAAAGAGAAGGAAAGGAAAAAGTGATAGAAAGAAAAAGAGAAGGAAAGGAAAAAGTGAAAGAAAAAAGAAGAGAGAAAGAAAGAAGAAAGAAAGAAGGAAAAAAGAAAGGAAGAAAAAGAAAGAGACAGAAGGGAATGAAAGGAAAAAGAGGAAAAGAAAGAAAGAAAAGAAAAAGAAAAAGGGAGAAAAAAGAAAAGGGAAAAAGAAAGAAAAGTAAAGAGAAAATAGAGAAAGAGAGAAAGAAAGAGATGGAGAGGAAGGAAGGAAGGAAGGAAGGTATAGATGATGCCAGAAGAATTCAGATTCTGCCCACTGCTGTTCCTTGCAAGTAATAATCTAGCAGGGCAAGAAATGAGAGAAGCTGGATTTTTGCATGCAGGGCTTGTTCCTGAGAGGTAGCAGCCATTCTCTGCCTTAAACTCCTGCTGTCCTTCCTTCCTTCCTTCCTTCCTTCCTTCCTTCCTTCCTCTCTCTCTTTCTCTCTCTCTCTCTCTCTCTCTCTCTCTCTCTCTCATTAGAAGCCTTTGTCTGGACCAGTCAAACCACGATGGGAGGCCTTCCTTAAAATTTGAGCAGGAATTGCCGTAGGATTTAACCAGAAACCTTTGCAAGTACAGGTGGTCCTCGTCTTATGACCGCGATTGAGGCCAAGATTTCCGTTGCAAACCAAGATACTCGTTTGGTGAGCTTTCCCTCGCTTTGCGACCTTCCTTGCCCAAGGCTGTTATTTAAAACCTTGCAGTTAAGTCACTAACACAGCCACTAACATAGCTAGAATCTGGCTTCCCTATTGGCTTTGCTTGCGGGTGTGTGTGTGTGTGTGTCATAAAACAGAGCACTCCTGACTCCACCCCCCGGAGGCTGCAACCGTCATTAATAGGAGCCCGTTGCCAAGCGTCCGAATTTCGATTATGGCAACCATGAGGAGGCCGCAACGGTCATCAGTGTGAACAATAATCCTAAGTCACTTTTTTTTTCCAGAACGGTTGGTCACTTAAACAAACTCTTTGGTCACTAAGCAAACTGTCGTAAGTCGAGGACTTATCTGTATTGTACGTATGATCGCACTGAGCCGGGGCCTTCTGCAATCCCCTTTTGCCAGGGAGAAGCGGGAGAGGGTGCCTGTTTAGTAGCTCTACAGGTAGTCCTCATTTAGCGACCACTGTTGGGGTCGGCAGCTTGGTGATTGAATGGAGTGGTTGCTAAGTGAAACCACAACCTGTGCTTCCCTTGCCTTGGCACACCTGGGGAAGGTCCTCTATTTACAACAGTCCATTTAGTGACCGTTGGAAGTTAACAAAGGTGCTGGAAAAAGTGACTTAGGACAGTTTTGTTTTTCACACTTAACGACCGTGGGCACGTGACTTACATTCAGATCTGTGGTTTGTATTTACGGCTGGGTCACACGATCCCCTTTTGCAGCCTTCTGGCAAGCAAAGTCAGTGGGGAAGCCAAGTTCGCTTAACAACGGTGTGACTAATTTAACAACGGCAGTGATTCACTTAACGAACTGTGGCCGGAAAGGTCATAAAATGGAGCAATCCAACACCTGCACCACATCCGCAACCTTAGGATGGGAACTCGGCCATTGTCTTCTCACCTGGTTTCCTAGTTTGAGCATCCTGTCTTAACGAGAACACAACAATAGCATTTTATTATTTTATTTAAATGCAGGGTTTCTCAGAATCTGCAAGTTTAAACTGGGTGGACTTCAACTCCCAGAATTCCCCAGCCAGCGTTGTTGGATGAGGAATTCTGGGCATTGAAATCCACTCAACTGAAAAGTTTTCAGGGCTGAGAAACACAATGGTCCTGTATTAAACATAAGATTTATTTATTTTAATTGTTTCTTTGCTTTGAATCTTCTTGATTCTTCTGTTGGCTCAGTGAACCTACCTAGATATAGATAAGTCCTTGACATATGACTACAATTGAACCCGAAATCTTTATTTGCTAAGCAAGAGAGTTAAGGGAGTTTCCCCTTTTACGACCACGGTTGTTAAAGTGAATCACTGCACTTGTTAAATGAATAACACGGTCATTAAACGATCCTGGCTTCCCCATTGACTTTGCCTTGTCAGAAGGTTGCAACTATGAACCTTTTGCCAAGCGCCTGGATTTTGATCACGTAATCCATGAGGATGCTGCCAATGGTCGTAAGTGTGAAAAAGGGTCGTAAGTCACTTTTTTTCAGTGCCGTTGTAACTCTGAACAGTCGCTAAATGAACTTGCTGAAAGTTGAGTTACTTGCCAGGGCTGTAAATAGTAAACGCAGTTGGGAGTCTGCATCCTCTTTTTATAATCCATTTATAATCCATTTATAATCCGTTTCCTGGCTTTGCAGTTTCCTTCTTCCTCCTCTTCTTTATCCTCTCCCTTTGCCAGAGGTGTAAGGTGTGTGTAACTTTGGAGGAGGAGGAAGAGTCTTTTTGGAAAAGGTCACACTTTCCCCATAAGTGATGATGAAGTTCAAAGCAATCCAGTATGCAAAACTGGGGAAACTCCCAGTTCCCAGGATAATATTTGCAAGAGGGTAAAAAGTGCATCTACTCTTAAGATCTCAGCGGAATCCGGATTGTCTGGATTCAAGTAGCATTTGGGCGTCAGGAGCTGTTGGCCTGTGAAAATGTGGGGTTTGTTGAAACTGGTTTTATGCGATACCAAAAACAAAAAAATCCTAACATGGTTTAGACCAGCTGTTTTCAACTCTCAGAATTCCTCCTCCAGTCAGGTTAGCTCAGGAATTCTGGGAGTTGAAGTCTGCAAGTGTTAAACTTGCCACGTTTGAAGACCCTTGGAATGGATGGATGGATGGATGGATGGATGGATGGATAGATAGATAGACAGATAGATAGAGACAGACAGAGACAGACAGACAGACAGACAGACAGAGATAGATTAGATAGAGATAGACAGTATAGATAGATAGATAGAGACACAGACACAGACAGACAGACAGTGATAGATTAGATAGAGATAGACAGTTTAGATAGATAGATAGATAGATAGATAGATAGATAGATAGATAGAAATAGACAGTTTAGATAGATAGATAGATAGATAGATAGATAGATAGATAGACAGACAGACAGATATAGATTAGATAGAGATAGACAGTTTAGATAGATAGATAGACAGGCAGACAGAGACAGACAGACAGAGACCGACAGATTAGATAGAGATAGACAGATTAGATAGAGATAGATAGATAGATAGATAGATAGATAGATAGATAGATAGATATAGACAGTTTAAATAGACAGATTAGATAGATAGATAGATAGATAGATAGATAGAGAGAGAGAGAGAGAGAGAGATAGAAAGATTAGATAGAGATAGACAGTTTAGGTAGGTAGGTAGGTAGGTAGATAGATAGATAGATAGAAATAGACAGTTTAGATAGATAGATAGATAGATAGATAGATAGATAGATAGATAGATAGATAGATAGATAGATAGATAGATAGACAGACAGACAGACAGACAGATATAGATTAGATAGAGATAGACAGTTTAGATAGATAGATAGACAGACAGACAGAGACAGACAGACAGAGACCGACAGATTAGATAGAGATAGACAGATTAGATAGAGATAGACAGATTAGATAGATAGATAGATAGATAGATAGATAGATAGATAGATAGATAGATAGATATAGACAGTTAAGATAGACAGATTAGATAGATAGATAGATAGATAGATAGATAGATAGATAGATAGATAGATAGATAGATAGAGATAGAAAGATTAGATAGAGATAGACAGTTTAGGTAGGTAGGTAGATAGATAGATAGATAGATAGATAGATAGATAGATAGATAGATAGATAGATAGAGATGGAAGATAGACACTACATCAAGGGTCTTCAAACTTGACAGCTTTAAGACTTGTGGACTTCAACTCCCAGAATTCCTCCTCCAGTCATCTTAGCTCAAGAATTCTGGGAGTTGAAGTCCACATGTCTTAAACTTGCCAAGTTGGAAGAGCCTTGGATTAGACAGAAGTCAATATTTGTAGCTAAGGGTTGAATTGTGGGATCCTCAGCGCTCTCAGAAGTGGATTGTTTTCTTGCAGATGTTTAATGTCCTGACTGGGTAACGTCAGTGCTAGAAAGGAGTGGAGTTTGTGGAGAGGAGGTGGAGGAGGAAGAGAGGAGGAGAAAGGGAGGAGGAGGAGGAGGAGGAGGACTGTGGGGTCCTTGGTGCTCTCTGAAGTGGATTGCTTCCTTGCAGACGTTTCATTCCCTAACTAGGTAATGTCATCAGTGCACAAGATGGTTTGTTGAAATTTGCCCTTAAGCGATGGGGAGGCTTTTGGACAAGTTGAGAATCCTTGTTGTTGGCTTTCCCCGGGTCCTCTTGAAATATTTTGGACTTGCTCTCCCTTATACAAGGGCTCTTCCACTCTCAACCACTCATTTAGCGATGGCAGCCCAGCGTGTCTTCTTATGTTGGGTGCAGCAAAGTGATTCAATCAATCAGAGCAGAGCTGGAAGGGGCCTCCGAGGTCTTCTAGTCCAACCCCCTGCTTAGGCAGAAAACCCTATAGCAGTTCAGACAAATGGCTGTCCAATCTCTTCTTAAAAACTTCCAGTGTTGGAACATCCACAACTTTTGGAGGCCAGGCGTTCCACTGCTTAATGGTTCTCCCTGTCAGGAAATTCCTCCTTATTTCCAGATTGGAACTCCCTCTGACTTCACCTCCCAGAATTCCCTTGCCCAGGATGTTTTCAGATGGGTGGGTCATAGAATCATAGAGCTGGAAGGGTGCTTGGAGGTCTTATATAGTCCAGGGGTCTCCAACCTTAGCAATTTTAACACTTGTGGACTTCAACTCCCAGAGTTCCTCAGCCAGCTAAGCTGAGTCCACAAGTCTTAAAGTTGCCAAGGTTGGAGACCCCTGTTCTAATCCATCCCTCTGCTCAGACAGGAGACCCTATCCCCGTGTTCAGGGGTGGGATTCTACAGGTCCGCACCTATTCACTAGAACCGGTTGTTAACATACTAAGCAGTTTGGAGAACCGATTGTTAGAAGAAATTAGTGGGCTAATCCTGTAAGGAAGGCAGGAAGGAAACATTCTGGAGTTGCTTACAGAAACTGCCTCTCCGTAATAACCCATATTACATTCTTGGCAGGACTAGACTTCTTGTCTCAGGAACGTCTAGAGGTTTTTTCCCTCCTTTGCTGGCACTTTGCTTGTGTGGAGTGACCATTCAACGTTACAATGGCGCTGAAAAATGTGACTTATGACCGTTTTTCATACTTACGACTGTTGCAACATCCCCACAGTCATCAGAGGCCAGGCGAGGAGATGCGTGTCACGATGTGAGTGATATTGAGTTGGCCACGCCCACCCAGTCACATGACCACCAAGCCATGCCTACCCAAGTCACATGACCACCAAGCCACACCCACCACCTAAGCCACGCCCACAGAACCGGTTGTTACAAATTTGAATCCCATCCCTGCTTACAACTTCTGGAGGCAGGTAGTTCCACTGGCTAATTGTTCTCTCTGTTAGGATAAAGGTGGAGGATAAAGGCATTAACGAAAGCAGTGGGGGGTTTGAAGCTCCGCCCCTTTTGTGCATAAATTGTCACGTTGCACATACAGGTACTCCTCAACCGTTTGTTTAGTGAACCTGCAAAGTTACAACGGCACCGAAAAAAGCAACCTATGACCGTTTTTCACACTTACGACCGTTCCAGCATCCCCGTGGTCACGGGATCAAAATTTGAAAGGCTCAGCAACTGGCATGTACTTGTGCCTGTTGCAGCATCCTGGGATCACGTGATTCCCCTTTTTGCAACCTTCCGGCCGGCAAAATCCATGGCTGCAAAGCATTAACAACTGGGTTACTAACTGGACAACTGCAAGGATTTACTTCATGACTGCGGCAAGAAAGTTTGTAAATTGAGGGGGCAAAACTCGTTCGGCAACTGTGGGGCGAAAGTTTGGGGTTCAGTTGTGGTCGTAAGTCAAGGACTGCCTGTACAACGGGGTGGTGGTGGTGAGGAGCTCGGAAAAGTGATACAATTTTTGTTTTTGAGACGGAAGGATCAGATCCTGCAGGTATCTTCAACAGATAACCAATAATCAGAGTTGGAAGGGACCTTGTAGGTCATCTAGACCAACCCTCTGCTCAAGCAGGAGTCCCTACACCATTTCTGACAGAGGACAGTCCAGTCTCTTCTTGAAAGCCTCCAGGGATGAAGCTCCCACAACTTCAGAAGGCAACTTCTGTTCCATGGGTGGATTGTTCTCTCACTGTCAGAAAGTTCCTCCTTATTTCCAGGTTGAATCTCTCCTTGGTCAGTTTCCATCCATTATTCCTTGTCTGGCCTACAGGTACCTTGGAGAATAGCTGGACCCCCTTCCTCCTCTCTGTGGCAGCCCCTCAAATATTGGAAGTCTGCTATCCTGTCTCCCCTGGTCCTTCCCTTCCCTAGACTAGCCAGGCCCAGTTCCTGCAACCGTCCATTGTATGTTTTCGTCTCCAGTCCCCTCATCATCCTGGTTGCTCTTCTCTGTACTATTTCTAGAGTCTCAACCTCTTTTTTTACATCTCTTTGTGGCAAGCTCGGAGATATTGGAAGACTGCTATCATGTCCCCACTATCCTTTTTTCCTTTAACTAAACACGTCCTCTGTCCACCCATGATTCACTCAGATGTCTCTTTCTTTCTTTCTTTCTTTCTTTCTTTCTTTCTTTCTTTCTTTCTTTCTTTCTTTCTTTCTTTCTTTCTTTCTTTCTTTCTTCCTTCCTTCCTTCCTTCCTTCCTTCCTTCCTTCCCTCCCTCCCTCCCTCCCTCCCTTCCTTCTCTCTTATTAGTACCTCCCTTGATCTCAATTGTATCCCTCTGTTAATACAACTTAGGATTGCATTGGCTTTTTTGGCTGCTGTGCACACGTCTGGCTCCTATTTAGCTGGTTGTCCATTAAAGACTCCAAGATCCCTCTCACAGTTCCTGCTACTAAGCCTGGTTTCACCCAGTCTATGTGTGTCCTTTTGGTTTTTCTTGCCTAAATGTAAAACTTTACTTTCCTCCACGTTGAATTTCATTTTGTTCGATAGAGCCCAGGGTTCAAGTCTGTCACGATCCATCTGGATCTTGAGCCTGGATAAAGGTAAACCATGGAATTTTATTTAGCAAGCATTGATTTCTGATGTGTAAGTCTTGCCGAAAGGGGTGTGTGCGGACTACGCAAGTCAGTGTTACGGGTTCTTGTCCCTTCAACCGGAGTTGTGTCACGGGGCGTTTTCTACAAGCCCAACTAACCTAGGCATCCCGTGAGGCTTGTTGTTATTCAGGATTATTTTTTCTGCTTGGCAACTAGAGTTCTCCATGTGGGTTCCAGAGGGATGTTTATGGATGACGTGTAAAAATTGAGATAGAAATGCAAAACAGGCCCCACTCTTAATTTTGTTTACTAGTAAACAATCCTTCATAGGGGCGGTCATCATTCCAGAGAAGTTTCCCTATCTAAACAGGAATGTTCAAGGCCGGCCAAAAAGTACTGGGAACTGACTTTCAACTTCCTGCTGGCTTCCCCATTGAGATTTTGTGTGTGTGTGTGTGGGAATCTGGCAAATAACTTTGTAAATCTTTGCTTTTCCTTCTCCTTCTCCTCATTCTCCTTCCCTTTTCTCTCCTTCTCCATCTCTTTCTCTTCTTCTTCTCCTTCTTTCTCCTTCTTCCCTTCTCCTTCCCTACCTCTTCTCCTTTTATTCCTTCTCCTCTTCCCCTCCCCTCCTCCTCTTCCCCCTTTTCCTCCTTCTCCTTCTTTTTCTCCTTCCCTTCCTCCTCCTTCTCTTTCTTCCCTCTGCTTCTCCATCTCCTTTTCTCTCCATCTCCTCCTTCCTCCTTTTCCTTCTCTCCTTCTTTCTCCCCCTTCCCTTCCTTCCCTTCCTCTTTCCCTTCTCTTTCTCTTCTCCTTTTCTTTCGCCATCCCGGAGGTTCGACAAAAGCCTCCAGAGCCTGGAGAGGGCGAAAAAGGGGCGCTTCCGGAGGCTCCGGAGTGTCAGAAACAAGGCCGTTTCTGGCCTCCAGAGCCTGAGGGAGGCCATTTTCGCCCTCCCGGAGGTTCGAGTTAAGCCTCCGGAGCCTGGGGACGGCGAAAAACGGGCCTCTCAGAGGCTCTGGAAGGTCGGAAATGAGCCGTTTCTGGCCTCTGGAGTCCGGGGGAGGCCATTTTCGCCCTCCTGGAGGTTCGAGGAAAGCCTTTGTAGCCTGGGGAGGGCGAAAAAAGGGGCCTCCTGGAAGCGTCAGAACATTGGAAACGAGCCTGTTTCTGGCCTCTAGAGCCTGAGGGAGGCCATTGCAGGGAGTGCTTGACTTACAACAGTTCGCTTAGTGGCCATTCCCAGTTACGACATCACTAAGAAAAGGGAATTTAGGATTGTTTCTCACACTTGGCAGCATTCCCCACGGTCACCCAAATTCAGCCATTTGGCAACTGTCTCATTTTTATTAAATATTTAGTTTATTTTATTTTATTTTGTTTTTATTTGTTTTTATTATTTTATTTATTTTTATTTCTTTTTCTTTTTTTCTTTTCTTTTTCTTTGTGTTATTTGTTATTTTATTTCATCATTTTTATTTCATTTGCTTTTATTTTATTGTTTTGTTTTTTATCTTATTTGCTTTTATTTGTTTATTTTTATTTTATTTTTTTTGTTTTTCTTGTTTTATTTCATTATTTTTATTTCATGTGTTTTTATTTTATTTTTATTTTATTTGTTATTTATATTTTGTTTTTATTTTATTTCATTTGTTTTTATTTTACTTTATTACGATTTTATGTTATTAATATTTTATTTATATATTTTATGTATTTTTTAATTTTATTATTTATTATTTGATCACTAATCCAATAGTTCTTTTTGGTCAGCTAGTTACCAGTATGTTGTCAATGCAGCCTTAACGTATTTGTCCCCTTAAACTGGTATTTCTCAACTTTGCTAACTTTAAGATGTGTGGACTTCAACTCCCAGAATCCCCTTGAAGTCACCCCACCCCAAGAACCGAGAAAGACACATGGGCTAAGCACCATGAAAAGGTGTGTTCTAGTCCTGCCTTAAGCATGAAAGTCGGCTGGGTGACTTTGGGCCAATCACCAGGAGACGGGGAGTTCTAGCCCTGCCTTAGGCATGAAAGCCAGATGGGTGACTTTGGGCCAATCACCAGGAGACGGGGAGTTCTAGTCCCGCCTTAGGCATGAAAGCCAGCTGGGTGACTTTGGGCCAATCACCAGGAGACGGTGAGTTCTAGTCCCACCTTAGTCAAGAAAGCTGACTGGGCGCCTTTGGTCTAAGCACCAGGAAATGGTGAGTTCTAGTCCCGCCTTAGGCATGAAAGCCAGCTGGGTGACTTTAGGCCAATCACCAGGCGACGGTGTGTTCTAGTCCCGCCTGAGGCATGAAAGCCACCTGGGTGACTTTGGGCCAATCACCAGGAGACGAAGAATTCTAGTCCCACCTTAGTCAAGAAAGCTGACTGGGCGCCTTTGGGCTCCTCCCTCTCAGCCCAACCCACCTCACAGGGTTGTTGGAGGGAAAATAGGGAGTATTAGATAGGTACTTTGTGCCTTGAGTTGAACTAATAAAGATGGGATAAATTAACTAATCAATTGAAAACTAGTATCAACTCCCAGCATTCACAAGCCAAAAACATTTGGAGAACCTCGCCACGATTTTGTTCCTACGATGTCCTTAGTCACTACTTGCAGGGAGAACCACAGATTTCTTCCGTGTCAAACCTGGTTTTCTGGACCGCCAAAACTCTTTCGGTTGAGCCTTTGGCACGTCTGGCAAAACTCAACCCTCCTACAGTGTTGTGGTTGCGTCGACTTGGAAGTTTATTGTACGGTTTGTTCCGTGGCCGTTTGCAGTTACGTCAATTAGGACTGTTGTTTTTTTCATACTTAACGACTGTTCCAGCGTTCCCATGGTTGCATGATTCAAAATTTGGACCCTTGGCCTCGACTCGTATTTACGACGGTTGCAGTGTCCCAGAATCAAACGTGATCCCCTTTTGCGACAAGCAAAGTCCACGGGGAAACCAGGTTCCCATAACAACCGCGTTACCGCCTTAACAACTGCAGTGATTCGCTTAAACCACTGTGGCGAGCGAGGTCGTAAAATGGGGCAAGGCTCACTTAATGACCGTCTCGCTTAGCCACAGAAATGTTTGGATCCATTGTAAGTCGAGGAGTTCCTGTAATTCTGGGCCGCTTGGCTCAACTGGTGTGTTTATGGGCCAGGATGTCACGGGAACCCAGGAAATTACCTCTGTTGAGTTAAACCTGGTTAGATTAAGCCCAGGTAAGCCCTGTTGGGCACTCTTAGCTGAAGCATGACCACGTAAAACCCTCTTCCTTTAATGACCCCGTAATCCCTTGCAGGGGTGGAGTCTGGGCAGCTAAATGGAGCTGAGTGTTTCCTGGCCAGATGCCTTTCCTATTCCCCCCAGCAGATATATTCTCATTGTGCCGAGAGAGAGAGAGAGAGAGACGCATAACCACAGTGAAATGAATGCAATAAAGTAACCTTGGTTTGCAATTGGCAAATTCCACTTCTGAAACGCTTGGCAGCCTGGTGGCTAGTTTTGAAAGGCCCGTAGGCTGCTCCAGCATGGTTCGTTGACCCCGAATTATGTACCCCTTTCTCCTTTAGACGGTCCGTTGGGGTTTTTTTTTTCTTTTCCCCCTCTTCTTCCTTTCCCGTGTTGCAAAGCCAGCAGGGCGGAGGGAATTCAGGAGAGGTTTTAAGACAAATATGCCTTGTTGCTTTGGCTTCCAGCCTCTCCCGACTCTGAGTAAGGAAGGGAGGGAGAGGCGGTGGGGGGGGCGGGGGGTTGAGCATCTGGCAGGCAGCCCCTTGCCAAGTTTTTGATAAAAGTGAAATAAACGGGGAAGTCCTCAACTTGGAAAAAGAGAGAAAGGGGTGTGCACGCAAGCGTTTTTTGTGCGGGGCGGGTGACTATAATAAACTCCTGCCAGACCTTTCACTAAGAAGAAGAAGAAGAAGGTGAAGAAAAAGATGAAGAGAAAGACGACGCCTGGATGATTTGAGCAATTTTTTTTTTTAAATTATCAATATCCCAGTTCTAACCGTGCTTACTTCTCAAGCCAGACGGGGCTCTGGCAAATTGAGGAGGTCTGCAGGCAATTATGGTTGGAATAACAACAACAACAACAACAAACAAACAACAACAATCTCAGTTGTTTAGCACAGGGGTAGTTACTTGGCCACTTTAAGACTTGTGGACTTCAACTCCCAGAATTCCTCAGCTGGCTGAGGAATTCTAGGAGTTGAAGTCCACAAGTCTTAAAGTGGCCCAGATTGGAGACCCCTGCTTTGCTGGCTGAGGGATTCTGGGAGTTGAAGTCCACAAGTCTTAAAGTGGCTGAGGTTGGAGACCCCTGCTTTGCTTGGCTGAGGGATTCTGGGAGTTGAAGTCCACAAGTCTTAAAGTGGCCGAGGTTGAGACCTCTGTTTTGCTGGCTGAGGAATTCTAGGAGTTGAAGTCCACAAGTCTTAAAATGGCTGAGGTTGGAGACCTCTGCTTTGCTGGCTGAGGGATTCTGGGAGTTGAAGTCCACAAGTCTTAAAATGGCCGAGGTTGGAGACCCTGCTTTGCTGGCTGAGGGATTCTGGGAGTTGAAGTCCACAAGTCTTAAAGTGGCCGAGGTTGGAGACCTCTGTTTTGCTGGCTGAGGAATTCTAGAAGTCCACAAGTCTTAAAGTGGCCCAGATTGGAGACCTCTGTTTTGCTGGCTGAGGAATTCTGGGAGTTGAAGTCCACAAGTCTTAAAGTGGCCGAGGTTGGAGACCTCTGTTTTGCTGGCTGAGGAATTCTGGGAGTTGAAGTCCACAAGTCTTAAAGTGGCTGAGGTTGAAGACCTCTGCTTTGCTGGCTGAGGGATTCTGGGAGTTGAAGTCCACAAGTCTTAAAGTGGCCGAGGTTGGAGACCTCTGTTTTGCTGGGTGAGGAATTCTGGGAGTTGAAGTCCACAAGTCTTAAAGTGGCCCAGATTGGAGACCCCTGCTTTGCTGGCTGAGGGATTCTGGGAGTTGAAGTCCACAAGTCTTAAAGTGGCCGAGGTTGGAGACCTCTGTTTTGCTGGCTGAGGAATTCTGGGAGTTGAAGTCCACAAGTCTTAAAGTGGCTGAGGTTGGAGACCCCTGCTTTGCTGGCTGAGGGATTCTGGGAGTTGAAGTCCACAAGTCTTAAAGTGGCCGAGGTTGGAGACCTCTGTTTTGCTGGCTGAGGAATTCTGGGAGTTGAAGTCCACAAGTCTTAAAGTGGCTGAGGTTGGAGACTCCTAGTTTAGCAATACAGGTGATCCTTGACTTACGATCACAACTGAGCCCAGCATTTTAGCTACTAAGCGAGACACAGCTTAAGTGAGGGTTGTTGTTGTTATTTTGATTCATATGATGTGCTTTCTGGCCACAGATGTTAAGTGAGTCCCTGCAGTTGTTCCGTTAGTAGCACGGTTATTAAATGAATCCATTGACTTTGCTCGCCGGAACTGAGTCTCCTTAACATTAACTTGGAGTATAGATGTGCAGTGGGGGTTTAAGGTAGTCCTTGACTTACGGCCACCGTCGAGCCCAACTTTTCTGTTGTTATGGGAGAGAGTTTTGGTTAAGTCACCATTGGTCCATTTTATGACATTTCTTGCCATCGTGGTTCGGTAAATCCCCGCCATTGTTAAGTGAGTAACGTGGTTGTTAAGTGAATCTGGCTTTTCTCTTGAGTTTGCTTGTGAGGAGGTCACAAAAGGGGGTTGCGAAAACCGTCAAAGTATGAATCAGTTGCCAAGAGTCTGAATTTTGATCCCACAACCATGGAAAGCTGCAGTGTTCATAAAGTGTGGATAACAGATGCAAGTCACAATTTTCACCGCCGCTGTAACTTTGAACGGTCACTAAATGAACTGTCGTAAGTTGAGGATTACCTATGCCAAGTGCATTGTGTTTCTGTTCTGGCTAAGGCTTACGGAGACACTAACAAACATACCTTAGTCCCCAAACCCGTTTTTCTTTATTTCAACAGCTGTGAATTTTAGTCATTCACAGCCCGTCATGAGTCTCACGCGGTTTTGTAAATAGTCCCATGGAAGTTTGCCAAAGTCCTTCGGGATAAGTCTGATCAGCACACACTTTTATCTCCCTTGAAATGCTGCCAACGACTAAATGTCCTATTAGTTATACGAGGCCAAAACGGAACACAAATTCTTCAGGTTTTAAACTGACCAGTACGAACGAAGTTGCTTCCTGCAAAGATTCCTATCCCTTTGCTCCTCCTGTATGGCTTATGGGAGGGGTCAATCACCTCTAAGCCTTACTCCGGAGTCGCCCCTTTTGTCTTAACTGTTCTTGCCTTCTGGCAGCTCTGTGCAGGTGCGCACTGGGAACAGGCTCCCGCTATTCCTCTGCCTCGCTGCTGTCAGATTCTGGAGGCTTCCGAGTCAGCATACAACTCCCAGATGGTCCTGGCCCCATCTCTGTGTCAGGCGCAGGACCCTCATCCGAGTCCTCCCCAAATTCCCAGTTTCCTTCACACTGCCTGACTCTGCTGCCAATGCACCACAACAGTTTCTCAGCATGGGTGCCTTTAAGCTGTATGGACCAACTCCCAGAATACATGGCTGGCAGGGAATTCTGGGCGTTGAAGTCCACACAGCTTAAAGTCATCCAAGCTGAGAAATACTGGGGGGGGAAGTGCCAAGCCTAAACTTAAAAAAATAAATAAACCCTTTTCTTCGTTCTGAATCTTTCGCGCGGTCCGTGAACCAAGCTAGACAAAAGTAAATTTTTTTTTTTTAATCTCTGGGACGGAGATTAAACACATTTGATGCGGGACGAGACACCTTTGTTTGCAAAGGAAAAGACAAACGTTTTAAATCCATTTTTTTTTTTTTTGCCCCGGAGCAGTTTTTGGGTTTGCCTCCACAATGGGGGTGTGGCTGCATTCTCCTGCTCCAAGCCTGTCTTGAATCTAAATTTTGGCAGCGGGTTTTCTGAAAGGATTGCAAAACGCTTCCTGCCAGCAGCTTCCCAAAGGGAGAAACGCAAAACACAGTCGGTTGAAGCCTGATGAAACATCAACCAACTTGGTTGGGTTGGTCGCCCGTTAGACAGAGTGATAAATTCCCTCAAGACGCAAGGATTTTGTAATTCCCCCAATGCCGGAAACCTCTCTTGCCAATCTCCAGTCCTGTAACAAAACAAACAAACAGAAAAAAAAACAAATAGCATATACAGGTAATCCTTAACTTATAACAATTCATTTAGTGACCGTTCAAACTTACAATGGCACTGAAAAAAAGGGACTTAGGAGCATTTTTCACACTTAATGACCATTTAGCATCCTCGTGGTCACGTGGAAAAAAAAAATTGAAGGCTCGGCAGTGGTGCGATTCAAGATACGACCGGTTCTGTGGGCGTAGTTTGGGGCAGGGGAAGGATACTGCAAAATCCCATTCTCTCCCCACTCCACTAACCTGCTTTCCAGCTCTGTTCTCCTTTTTTCAGGGCAACCAAAGGAGACCCAGCTGGGACTCCATGGGAGGCAGAGATGGGGTTGGTGGGGCCAGTCAGAGGTGGCATTGGCCGGTTCCCCCAACAACCCAAAATTTCCGCTACCGGTTCTCCAGAAACTGGTCGGATCCTGCTGAATCCCACCTCTGCTTGGCAACTGGCATGTATTTATGATGGTTGCAGCATGCCGGGGGTCAAACGTGATTCCCCTTTGGCGACCTGACCAGCAGACTCAAGGGCGGGGAAGCCCGATTCACTTAACAACTGTGTGACTCACTTAACCACTGCAGTGGCTCACTTAACAAATACAGCACAACAGGTTGTAACATGCACACACGTATGTATGTATGTAAGTATGTATGTATGGCATTCAGCTTTGTTCGGGTATTTTCCCACGTCATTGTAGTTGTGCTTTTAA
Organism: Pseudonaja textilis; assembly: GCF_049901715.1. Lineage (NCBI taxonomy): Eukaryota > Metazoa > Chordata > Lepidosauria > Squamata > Elapidae > Pseudonaja > Pseudonaja textilis. The sequence continues at coordinate 3,714,283 of NC_141996.1, read as the reverse complement.
AGTTGTAGCAACGTTTCGGCAGAATCTCATCTGCCATCATCAGGCTTCTGTATTGTGTTCGTCTGTGAGTCGGACTTTTACAGTTGTTTCAGTTTTAAATTTGGTGCTAGCCTACCACTGTGCCAGAATGGTTTTTTTTTTCTTCATCCTGATTGGTTGGGAGTCTTGGTCTGTGTTTATTGGTCTTGGAGTTTGCTGTGTTCTGCTTGATTGGTGTTTCTAATATCTTCTGTCTGTTTTGTGGCTTTTTGTGTGTGTCTTGATGGGCTGGCAACATTGTGTTCCTGTATTGGAGGCCTTTTGTGCAGCTTGGCTCCGAGTAAATGGACGGCTATCATTAGTTAGGAAGCTAGGTTTCATCTGGGTGCCTGGTTGGGGTGTGTTTGAGCTGGGGTGTCAGGGGGATCTGTTTGTGCCCAGGTGTTTGCCTGGCTTGTGGTGTGGAGATTTTTTTGTTTGTGAGTGCAGGCTTCCAAATGATTGACAGTCTGGTGGAATCATCTCTTCTATTCAAGCTTTCCACCAGACTGTCAATTATTTGGATTATATTATATATATATTTGTTTTCTTAAGTTTTCGCGGGTACTTACATGTATGTTATTCAGCTTTGTTCGGGTATTTTCCCACGTCATTATAGTTGTGCTTTTAAAGTTGTAGCAACGTTTCGGCAGATTCTCATCTGCCATCATCAGGCTTCTGTCTTGTGTTCGTCTGTGGATAATCTCCATAATCTCCAGATTATGAAGGTGTCATCTACGTCTCTGAGCCACACCTTCATAATCTGGCCACGCGGGAAAGAAAAACTGAACAACTTCCTCACACACTTCAACGGCCTACACCCCAAAATACAATTCACCATGGAAACAGAAGGCAAGAAATTCAAGGCAACTTTTTCAATGACAGGTTGGTTACTTTTCCTGGCAGGGGATTGTGTTTTTTTTTGGTGGGAAATCCGGCTGGATCCGGCAGTTTGCACTTGGCTGGCTTAAAGGATCAGTCGGGTTTTTTTGTGTGTGTATGTGCAACGGCCAAGGTGGGGCACAGGTGTGGCTGTTGGTACGGCAGCCGTTGGCTTACACAACGCAGGAGGTCTTTGCAGAGCCAACTGTTTTTTTTCTTTCCTTCGGTTTTGTGTTTTGCATATTTTTTTTTTGCAACACCATTTGTTTGTCTTTCATCAGAAAGCCACAACGGAGGAATTCACGGTATCTCACATTTCTTTAATTGCACGGTTGTTTTTACAATATAATCCCAAAGTGGAAAAATACACAGTAAATCTGCCTCCTCTGATTATTTCCAGATAACACCAATCCTGCGAGGTGTTTTGGGGCTTAAGAGAAACTGGCTGGCTCCGATGGTTCTTGTGTCCAAAGCGGGGAAACGGGGAGTCCTTGAATTACAACCGCCATTGAGTGCAAAAATTGGTGTTGCTCAGCCAGACAGTGGATAGGTGGAGTCTGGTCCATTTTACGAACTTTCTGGCTGTGGTTGTTAAGGGAATCTGGCTTTCCGCTTGACTTCGCTTGTTGGAAGGTTTGCAAAAAAAAAAAAAAGTGATGGCATGACTCCGGGACACTGCGACCGTCATAAATCTGAAACAGTTGACAAGGGTCTGAAGTTTGATCATGGGAATTTCTCCATGGTTGTAAGTGGGAAAACTAGTCATAAGTGACTTTTTTTCAATTATGTTTGTAACTTTGAATGTTCATTAAACGAATGGTTGTGAGACAAGGACTACGCAATTCACTGTCTCCTGGGGATTGGCCCCAAGTCCAGCTGACTTTCATGCCTGAGGTGGGACTAGAACTCACCGTCTCTTGGTGATTGGCCCCAAGTCCCCCAGCTGACTTTCATGCATGAGGCGGAACTAGAACTCACCGTCTCCTGGTGATTGGCCCAAAGTCCCCCAGCTGGCTTTCATGCCTAAGGCGGGACTAGAACTCCCCGTCTCCTGGTGATTGGCCCAAAGTCACCCAGTTGGCTTTCATGACTAAGGCGGGACTAGAACTCACCGTCTCCTGGTGATTGGCCCAAAGTCCCCCAGCTGGCTTTCATGCCTAAGGCGGGACCAGAACGCACTGTCTCCTGATGATTGGCCCAAAGTCCAGCTGACTTTCGTGCCTGAGGCAGGACTAGAACTCACAGTCTCCTGGTGATTGGCCCAAAGCACCCAGTTGGCTTTCATGCCTAAGGCGGGACTAGAACTCACCGTCTCCTGGTGATTGGCCCAAAGTCCAGCTGACTTTCGTGCCTGAGGCAGGACTAGAACTCACCGTCTCCTGGTGATTGGCCCAAAGTCCCCCAGCTGGCTTTCATGCCTAAGGCGGGACTAGAACTCACCGTCTCCTGGTGATTGGCCCAAAGTCCAGCTGACTTTCGTGCCTGAGGCAGGACTAGAACTCACAGTCTCCTGGTGATTGGCCCAAAAGCATCCAGTTGGCTTTCATACCTAAGGCAGAATTAGTTTACCCATGTTGGCCAGGGAAATTCTGGGAGTTGGAGTCCATCCATCTTAAAAAGTTCTCAAGGCAGAGAAATGTAGCTCAAGTCTTAAGGAATTTGCTCATTGCTGTAAATATGGAATTAGCCTGATAACAATTGGCCACCTGCAGAACACTGAATGAATGAATGAATGAATGAATGAATGAATGAATGAATGAATGTTATATTCTCTGCTGTTGTCCCCAAGACCCTGTATTCAGAAGAGCACATTCACCGTTATGCTCCCAGAATCCATGCCTCTATGGTGACTGGGATTGTGGTTATCTGTGATGACCCAAAGGGACATGGCACAAAGGCAACACAGTCAGATAATCAATAAAAGTCCCTTTATTACCTCCAACTTTGTCCCCAAAGTCCAGGTTACTTTTGGGGTGGAGAAAAACTCTCCCACGAACAACCTTTGGCTGCAGAAAATTAAGTCCAAAACATGAGCCACACAAAGTCACTTAAAGTCCAATCAAGGCAAACTGAGGTAATTAGTTTGGCAGGGCAGGAGCAAGAATTTCAGACTGGAAGTCACGGCAAAACTCACACTGTTGGGAAGATGCCAGGAATACAGATAAGCCACAACAATAGAAGATAAAGTCAGGTTTGCTCCCAGAAGCCTGCTACACTCAGCTTGCCTTTCTTATCAACTGTCTTCCCAGCTGTAGCTAATGAAGTGAATCAGGGCCCTTTCCTCCCCCGTAAGCCATGCAACCCACGTTGCTCCCTTCTCCGTTCCTCCCTGCATGCCCTAGGATGAAGAGGAAGTGGGCCTGGGTTTTCCTCCAAATTCCCTCTCCCTTGTTCTCCCTCACCCCTGCTCTGCCCAGCTGGACTTTGACCTTCCCCAGTGTCCTCCACAGCCAACAGACAGCTGTTCAGACTCCGACAGGGGCATGACATTATCCGAATCAATCAAATTCTTCCAGTTGACCCAATATTCTGCAATTCTAAAGCAACCGTCTCTGAATGATTTGCCCACCACAGAAGTAGCTAGCTGAAAAAAGTGCAAGGGTGCTGCTTGGGAACATGAACACATAGTCCTCGGCTTACAAACAGTTCATTTAGTGACCAGTTGCAACAGCACTGATAAAAGTGACATATGAACCATTTTTTCCCACTTAACGACCGTTGCAGCATCCCACATGAAATTTCAAGTGATGAAAAATCCCATGGCCACTGACTCACAGTTATGACCATTGCAGTGCCCCAAGGCAGAGCTGGCCCAATGTCTAGACAGACCTAGTTCCTACAACCAGTCATTGCACATTTTCTAAAGCCTCAACACTTCTTTGCTTATCGTGGTGACTAAAACTGGACTCCATAGTAATGTGTTAGTGACGCATTAATGTACTATCATTAAAAGAAGTCATAATTGGTGCCTTTGTTAGCAAGTTCCTGGAAAATCCACGCCAGTTCTTCTTTTAGTTTTGCCCAAGCTTCGGATTTTTTTTTCCTCTAAGCCCTTGCAAGTCAAAACCTGCAAGTCTTCTGGTTTGGTTTGGTTTTTGCTTCCCAATTTGCAGGAGAGAGAAAGAGAAAAAGAGAGAAGGGGAGAGAGAGAGAGAAAAAGAAGCAGAGAGAAAGAGACAGAAAGGAGAGAGAAAGAATGGTGGGAGAGAAAGAGGAGAGAGAAAGAAGGAAGGGAGAGAAAGAAGGGAGAGTGAAAAAAGGGAAAGAACGGAGAGAAGGGAAGAGAAAGACAGAAAGAAGGGGAGAGAAGAGAAGGAGAGAGAGGGAAAGAGAAGGAGAGAAAGAGGGAAAGGGGAAAGAAAGACAGAAGGAAAGGAGAGGGAGATAGAAAGAAGGAGAAAAAGAAGTGAGTGAAAAAGGGAAAGAATGGAGAGGGAAAGAAGAAAAGAGGAAAAAGGGGAGAAAGAAAGAAAAGGAGAAGGAGAGAGAGAAAGAACGGAAAGAGAGGGG